>NC_069503.1:1061616675-1061916675 GCF_027579735.1 Bombina bombina
GTTTGGCAGATATAACGCTGAAATATGACCCTTTAGAGAACTGACCGATAAACCCTTATCCAGTCCATCCTGAAGTAAAGACAAAATCTGGGGAATCCTCACCCGGATAAACGAGACTTTGATTCACACCAGTAAAGATATTTATGCAATATCTTATGATAAATCTTGCGAGTAACCGGCTTTTGAGCCTGGATCATAGTTTTAATGACAGCATCAGAAAAAACACGTTTGGACATAACTAAGCGTTCGATCTCCAAGCAGTTAGCTTCAGAGAATCTAGGTTTGGATGGAGGAAAGGACCCTTAAGTAGAAGGTCTTTCCTCAGAGGTAACCTCCAAGGAGGTAGAGATGACATCCTCACCAGATCTGCAAACCAGATCCTGCAAAGTTATGCAGGAGCTATTAGTATCACTGATGCTCTCTCCTGTTTGATACGAGCGATGACTCATGGAAGGAGAAGAAACGGATAAGCCAGAGAAAACCTCCAAGGAACCGCTAGAGTATCTATTAGAACGGCCTGAGGATCTCTTGAATCATACTTTGGAAACTTGGCATTTTGGCAGGACACCATCAGATCCAACTCATGAACCCCCCACTTGAGGGTTATCTGAGAGAACACCTCCGGATGGACAGACCACTCCACGGGATGATAAGTCAGTCTGCTCAGAAAAGCTGCTTCCCAATTGTCCACTGCTGGAATGTGGATAGCAGATAGACAATCGTGGGCTTCCACCCACTGCAGAATTCAAGTCACCTCCTTCATGGCTAAGGAACGCCGAGTCCCTCCCTGGTGGTTGATGTAAACCACTGAGGTGATGTCCGATTGAAATCTTATAAACCAAACCAACGCCAGTTGAGGCCACGCTAATAGGGCATAGAAGATAGCTCTCAACTCCAAGATGTTTATGGGAAGAGAGAACTCCTCCCGAGACAACAGGCCCTGAGCCTTTAGAGGGCCCAAAACAGCACCCCAGCCTGACAGGCTGGCGTCCGTAGTCACAATTTCCAAGGAAGGTCTCCAAAAGCAAGTCCAGAGACAGATGTTCCTGTGACACCCACCACAAGAGAAAGTCTCTTGTCAGAGGGTCCAGATTTATCCTTTGAGTAAACCTGAATAACCTCCGTTCCATTGATGGAGCATACAAAGTTGCAGTGGTCACAGATGAAACTAAGCAAAAAGGAACGGATGTCCATGGATGCCACCATCAGTCCAATCACCTCCATGCATTGGGCCACAGATGGGTGAAAGGCAGATTGTAGAGAAAGGAAAGAAGCAAGAATCTTGTCTTTTCTGACCTCCATCAGAAAAATCTTCAGAGACAGGGAATCTATTATAGTCCCTAGGAAACACTTTGGTAGATGGAACAAGAACTTTTTTCCAAATTCACCTTCCAACCATCGGAATGTAGAAAAGACAACAGTATCTCTGAATGAGATTGGGCTAGTTGAAAAGATGACACCTGAACCAAGATGTCGTCTAGATAATGCCCTACAGCAATACCCTGGGATCTGATCACAGCCAATAGCGCCCCCAGAATCTGAGAATATTCCGAGAGCCGTGGCCAGACCAAATGGAAGTGCAACAAATTGGAAGGGCTTTTCTAGAAAGGCAAACCTCAGATACTGATGTTGTTCCCTGTGTATGGGAACGTGAAGGTATTCGTCCTTCAGGTCTATGGTTGTCAAACTGACCTTCCAGTACTAAAGGGAGAATGGAACGAATAGTTTCCATCTTGGGAGGACGGAACCCTGAGAAATTTGTTAAGACACTTGAGATCTAAACTGGGCCTGAAAAGTTCCCTACTTTTTGGGAACCACAAAAAGTTTTGAGTAGAATCCTAAACCCTGTTCTGCTAGAGGGACAGGAACAATAAGTCCCAGAGAATATAGGTCTTTTGCACAATTTATGAAGGCTTCCTTCTTTATTTGGTTTGAGGAAAGTCTGGATAGGAGAAATCTGTCCCTTGGAGGGCAAGACTTGACTCCCATTCTGTAACCCTGAGATACTATGTCCACCGCCCAAAGGTCTGGGAAATCGTGTATCCAGGCTTGACGAAAAAGAAATCCTGCCCCCCCACACCCAATTCACACAGGAAATGGGGTCGGAACCTTCATGCCGATTTAGAGATTTAGAGTCGGCAGAAGGCTTTTTGTTTTCCCTTATTCCAGGGTTGGTTGGATTTCCAAGAAGATCCGAGTTGATCTGGTTTAGATGAGGAAGGGGAGGACATTTGTCGCTTAAAGTTACGAAAGGAACAAAAATTAGAAGTCTGACCTCTAGGTCTGTTCTTGTCCTGAGGTAGGAAAGATCCCTTTTGACCTGTAATCTCAGAAATGATCTCTGCCAGACCAGGTCCAAACAGAGTCTTTCCCTTGTAAGGCAAAGCCAAAATCTTGGCCTTAGAAGAGACATCGGCCGACCATAGTTTTAACCATAGGGCCCTGCTAGCCAGAACCGTGAAGCTAGACATCTTAGATCCCAGACTAATTATCTGAATATTGGCATCACAGATAAAAGTATTGGCCAATTTAAGAGCTTTGATCTCATCTTGGATCTCCTCAAATGTAGTTTCCTCTTGAATAAGATCAGATAAACGCATCACACCAATAAGATACAGCTCCTGCAACCATAGCAATACTTGCTGCTGGTTGCCACTGTAACCCTTGATGGACATACATTTTTTATTTTTATTTTTTTTAAAGTAAGACTCTAGATTCTTGTCCATTGGGTCCTTAAATGAGCAACTATCCTCTAAAGGAATGGTAGTTCTCTTAGCAAGAGTAGAAATAGCTCCTACTTTTGGAACAGTGCGCCATGAGTAACAAATAGAGTCAGCCACAGTAAACTTCTTCTTAAAAACAGGGGAAGGGGAAAAAAAAAAAAAAAAAGGAACCCCTGGTTTTTCCCATTGCTGAGAAACAATTTCAGACAGACATTTTCCTTGGTACAGGAAAAACCTCCTCAGAAGATGCGGAATCATAGACTCTATCCAATTTTATAGACTTTGTGGGGTTGACAACAACCGCCGGTTCAGAGTCGTCCAAAGTAGCTAGAACATCCTTCAAAAGTAATCGGAGGTGCTCAAGCTTAAATCTAAAATTAACTTCAGATTCTTAAGATTTTTTTGCTAAAGAGTCAGAGTCTGAGATCTCACCTTCAGAGGCTACTGAAGTATTCTCATCATCAGACAAATGAGTAAGAGTGGCTAATGCAGTCCTAGAATCAGAAACCTTAGCATCAGGCAAGAAGTTTAGATTTTCTCTTACGCTTACCAAATGAAGGGAAAGCTGACAAAGCCACTGTTACTGCAGAAGCAATCTGAGCGGCAAAATCCCCAGGTAAATAAACACCCCCAGGTGGCTATGAGGACACAGAAGGCACAGTATGTAAGCTTGGGACATCTGAGGCATGTCACGCACAGCAGAATCCTGAGAGACACTTGGCTCAGAAGGGACAATATTTTCTTTGCATTTTAAAGTTTTTCTAAACAAGAGGAATAAAACTGCATAGGTAGGGCAATCTGGTTGTCTAAACAAAGCAAACATCTATCCATAGAGATAGATTGATCCTGATCGGTATCCATAGCTTAGAATAACAGGTCCCACAAACAATGTAAAATATAGAAAATTTTAATGAAAAAAAAAAAAAAAAAAAAATTTTATCTTATCTATCTTTCAGATAGTACTAAATATTAAAGAATATTAAACACTAAAATCGATTTAAATTTAACTTGAAAAACTACCTCAGATGCCCGAGGCTCCTACCGGCCAGACAAAAATGTCCCACTAGTAAGAGTACTCTCTAGACGGGATATCCTCCTCTGGAAACCGGATAGATGATATACATAAGCCGATTCAAAAGAATTTCAAGCAGAGTCAAAGACGGCTGCACTAAACTCAATAACCACTCTGCAAAAGCGCAGTCGACACGTGATTGGGATAATCAGAACAAAAAACTGTCACATATTACTAAACTCTAAAATGAGCGCAAAAGCTGCAGTTTAAAAAATGGCTAAAGTAAAAACGATATCCCTGTCAGAATGGGTATCTGTCACACCTGGATGCTGCGGTATTTAATTTGTAAGCCTCTGAACCTGGAAACTTATTAAATGTTAGGGAACCAATAAAGAATTTTAGAGTTAACCCCTTAACTCCCCTGGCCAAGTGAACTCCTCATATAAAGTGTCTCATACTAATAATATACCAAAGTGCCATGTCCTTAATAATCCTTATTAATTGAGGAATTATATAAAGTCCCAAGGAAGGATCTGAAAAAGAAGATTAACCTCCTAAGTGCTGCTATCCTTCTGTACCTAGAAGGCAAAAGCACTTACCTTAGATCCAATTGCATGATAGCTGCTGATCCTCGGGTGTGGCAGGCGCTTCACTTCCTGTCAAAGACCTGTAGGAAAAGAAAGAACAGAGTAACTAACTCTGGCTTTCTGCAAAGGGGTAGCAAAGTGTTAAAAGTAAAGACTTCCTCGTCGCCTTTTAACTGCTAAAAGCCACCACTATACTTACTCAAGAGATTGACATGACCCAGCTAGACCCCAATTCTTGCTTGTAGGGAAAAAAGTACCCATAAAAAGGATTAAAATCTTCAGACACCAACTTTGCACAACTTCCCATTGACAGAGGCAAAGAGAATGACTGGGGGTTATGGGTATGGCAGTTACACTTAAAAAAAAAAAACTTTGCTGGGGTGCTCTTTGCCTCCTCCTGCTGGCCAGGAGTTGAATACCCCACTAGTAATTGGAATGACGTTGTGGACTCTCCATGTCATAGGAAAGAAATAACTTCCTCCAGTTTATCTTACAACTATAAGGTGCAAATGACAACAAAAGTCGCAAGGGAACAATAAAATATACATATTCAAAAAGACTTACCTCCTCAGTATCATTAAAAACGCTTGGGTCATCAAGCTCTCTCAGACGACGACGGCGCATTTTCTTCATGTGATCCATTTTTTGCAGAACAGCTTCAGCAGTACTTAAAAATACAATTGTAAATAGTTTTAAAAACAAAAAAATATCTATTCTACTTTACAAAAATCCAATAAAAAAAAATATTGAAGAAAATGCAATTCTTTATGTTAAGGGTTTATTTGTTTTACTTCTATAGATTAGGAGGAGAAGCAACAGTCAGCAAGTAAATTCTATCGCAGCAAATGATTGTACTGTTAATAGGAGCATTAGAACAAACCATTTACAGAAGAATCGTAAAAGATGTAACCTCAACCATCTTGCAATGGTTTGTATGGAAGGCACAATTGCAACTTTAATTTCAGTAAACATATTACCTTTTTTCCCCAGAAAAAGGTTTTCAGTATATTCAGACTAATCAAAAAAACAAGTAATTAAAGAGATGGTAAATCCTAGCGTTTGTGAAATGCTAGGATTTCCCCCATGGCTATTGGCTAAGAGGTGAAAACGTCACCTCTCAGAAAAATAGCGTTCTGCCGGAGGGTTGCCTTAGCAGCTCAGTGCGGCGATACTTTCAGCATGAAGTATTTTATGCTTTATGACTGAAAGTCCCCTTTATTTGTTCCAATGGTAAATCCTAGCATTACCATCACTTTAAGGAACATTACAGTTATAGGAGGGCAATTAAAGGGACAAACTCAAAATATAATCTCCTAACATTGCAAAATATCTATTCATATTTTTACTTCTGCTGGAAAAGGGGGTTTATTTCACTACACCAAGGATGTAGCTCAAATTGTTACTCATAATATAGCCCCCCAGATTTCTCTTCATTTATGTAGCCTCTTAAAAATGGATAGTAAAATCAAAATTAAACTTATGATTCAATTAAAGCATGTCATTAACCCTAGGTAGGCCCAAGAGCAGCAATGAGCTGCTGGGAGGTAGCTGACGACTGGTAGTTGCATATTTGCCTTGTCATTTGTTCACCAGATGTATTCAGCTAGCTTCCAGTAGTGCATTGCTGCTTCTGGGCCTACTCTTCAAAATGACACCAAGAGAAAGAGACAAATTTTATAATCAAATTGAAAATGTGTTTAAAATGGTATGTTCTATCTAAAATCATAAGAATCATTTTGACTTTACGGTCCCTTTAAAGTAAATTGTCAGTGTTGCTGCTTATGAAAAGAAAAATATGTAGTATGTGCTTTCACAATAAAGTAAAGGTAATAGGCTATGGATTGTGAGCTTACAAGAATGTTAATGTGAAACGTATGCATGTGGTTAGTCTAAAAAAAAACAACCTAAAATGTTTAGATAAATAATTATCAAAACAACAGATAGACATACAATTTCAGGAACCTGTCCTAAGGTGCTATATGACTTACTACTTATAATTGTGAAAGACCACATTTCTTATACGCTGACCTCCAATAATGCTATTTTCAATGCAATATGACAGCTTAGTGTTGATCAGCTTGCATGAAAACGTATACAATGTGCAAAAGCCACAATAAACAAATGGAACACACCTGGAATTCATAGTAAAGGTTCTGGCATAGCCGATGTCTCCCCTTGAAACAATATTCTTTGTTCATGAATCAGAGCATGTGATTTTAAACAACTTTCTAATTTAATTATATCAAATTTTCTTTGTTCTCTTGGTATAATTTTGTTGAAAAGCAGGCCCATATCTTGAGCACTATATGGAAGGACTATTTCCTGCCATGTAGTGCTCCAGATACCAAGCTAGGTACCTCAAAAAAAAAAAAAGAATATCATAGGAGAGAAGCAAATTTAATAGCAGTATATAAGGAACTTTTTTTTTTTTTTTTAATTTGTATGCTCTGTCTGAATCACAAGTTTCTTTTGTGTTTCATGTACCTTTAAAAACGTATAAGCTCATGTACTACAAAAGGAAAGGCAAGTACAAATAAAACATCATGGTCACAGTCTCTGTATACCGCCTTGGTTCAATAGGATGTATAAAAACTGCAGCAGGCAGTGTCAAAGAGCTGCAGTTCATGCAGGGCAAAATGGCCGGAGACACCCATGCATGTGCACCATATGGGGGTTCCTATGTAACTGTGTGCAAACACACTAGAAGCTGACAGTAACAGATAGCTCACAGAAGTCTCTAAAGTTGTGTGTGTGCTATTTCGAAAACACAAGGATTGACATATACCTACCATAAGAGCAACACTCCCATGACTGCTGTTGATCAACATTAGCTAACTATTTTGACAACTTGTCAGACGATGCAGTTTATAATACCAGGACAGGCTCATTAAGGCAGCTGGATAAGACTGCAATGTGAGGAACTCTTTCCTATGCCTTGTCTGTGCAACACATCCTGTGTGGAAATTATAAAAAACTCTGGTATCCAAGAAGATGTGCAAATTAATATATACGAGTAAAAACAGAAGACCACTTGAAATTAGAAAAAAAAATGGATTACCAAAGTATTGAGCTCAGACAGCTCTTATGGAAAGCTGGCTTAAATGGCAACAAAGTGGTTGATTGTAAGGAGGCAAAAATGAAAGAAAGTTAACCACTATACAAGAGTGTAACGCTCAGTAAATACCCAATGCTTCTGGTCCCCGTCCAACACACACAGGAAAATAGCAAGGGACAGCTATGTGCCTGACATGACCCTTACAATATGCACACATGGGACAGGCAGAGGCCAACAAAATACAATGTATATCAGAGTACAGAACTAATAGATCATGCAACAGAGCTATAATATGTCCAACAGATATGAAGATCAAGTGTGCAGATGGCAGAAAATCAATGCAACATAATGCTAGTATACTATTATACAAACTTGTGAAAATTGTCAAACTGTAAAGATATGTTCACATAGTTGCTTAAATAGTCATAAAAACCAATTAAAAATTTTTTTTATAAAAATTAAAACAATGTGGGATTTCTTATGGACATTTACGAATAATAATAATAATAATAATAATAATAATAATAATAAATACTTTGTTATCAGCTTGTCAAACAGCACAGATTGGTTTGTGGTGCTGTAGCGACTTCTTCTAATTCGACCACTTCGCCGAACCTCAACATCTCCATTCTCTTCATGGGCAGCAGACTTCTCAGCACTTCTGGTTCTTCTTATAGGTTGACTACTCGAATCAATTTGCTCATCTAAAATTACATATAAAAACCTTTATGTATGGGATTTATTTTTTGAAAATCAAAGCCAAAGTCATATTCCTTAAAGGGACATGGAAATCCAGATGTTTAATTTCACAATTCAGAAAGAACATACAATTTTAAACAACTTTTCAATTTACTTCTGTTATCCAATTTTCTTTATTCTCATGGTATCTTACTGAAAAGCATACATAGATAGGCTCAAGAACAAAGCACTACTTGGAGCTAGCTGCTGATTGGAGGCTGCACATATATGCCTTTTGTGATTACCTCAATGTGCTCATCTAGCTCCAAGTAATGTATTGCTACTCCAACAAAAGGATAAGAGAATGAAGCAAATTTGATAAGAGGTAAATAGTTAAGTGGTTAAGTCATGAGGTTTTTGAATGAAAAGAAAAATTTTGGTGTCATGTGTCCCGTTAAAAAGATACAAAGAAAAATAAATTAAACATATCTAACCTTCATTGCAATCTCCATTTGCAGCTGCATCTGTCTGTAGTTTGGCCAGCCCTCTGTAAAAATAATTAAAAAAAAATACAAATGATGTGCGAGGCCTTTTAAGTAATTAACTTTATACGTACAGCATATACAAAGATTAGCATTTGAGCCTACCTAGATTTAGCTTTCAAAAAACACCAAAAGAACAAAGCAAATTTGATGATCAAATTAAATAGGTAAGCATACATTTTGTTTTTAAACAACTTTCCAGATAAATTTCTCTATTTCTGGAGATATCCAGTCCTGTAAGACAAAAAGAAGAAGTCGCCCTTTGGTGCAATGACGTATAGAAACGGCAGAAAAAGGTACTCACAAACTAAGATACACATCCAATGCAATAAAACGTGAACTGAGGCTTCAGAGCCGCTCGGCTGACCCACACTCTCCAACTGAGCAGCTGGGCCACGAAGGGGCTCATCTCCAGTGATGTCACAGCTTCCAATCCCAACGGAAGGAACACAGCTAATAGCATGGTAACACCTACGATAGGTCTACGTAATGCGGGTTTCCAATCGAGTATCCAATAACCGCACGGAAGAGCAAGGTTCAGATAAAAAATTGATTTATTAAAATAAGTTAATGTTGCACAGCAATGCGTTTCTCGGCACAAGCTGCCGTTTCATCAGCCTGAGCTTGGGAACCCGCATTACATAGACCTATTGTAGGTGCTACAACGCTATTGGCTGCGTTTCTTCAGTTGGGACCGGAAGCTGTGACATCATTGGAGACGAGCCCCTGCGTGGCACAGCTGCTCTGTTTGAGTCAGCCGAGCGGCTCTGAAATCTTGGCTCGTGTTTTATTGCACTGGATGTGAATCTTCGTTTGAGAGTACCTTTTTCTGCCATTGTTATACACCATTGCACTGTTTTTGAGTTATTGCACAAAAGGGCTTCTTTTTGTCTTATAGGACTTGATATAATTTGATCCATCTTTGTCAAGAGAGCGGCCTGCCTGTTCCATATCGTCTTGCTGTTGCAGGATCATCTGGACTTTTTATTTGCTTTATTGCTCATATGAATATTTGGTAAATTATATATGTGTTGTCAGCTTGTATTTTGTGTTAATTTGTTTTGTGTTAATTTTTATTCTGCCTCATTGGGGTGATTTTTGGTGCACCTCTCACACAATATTTTGTCTTATATTGTGGTTTTTCACCTTTTTCTTTCCGGATATGGAGAGTACACAACATCAATTACTAGTGGGAATATCACTCCCGGTCAGCAGGAGGCGGCAAAGAGCACCACAGCAAAGCTGTTAAGCGTCACTCCCCTACCCATAATCCCCAGTCATTCCACCGAAGGGAAATGGAAAATGGAATAACAAAAAGGTGTAGAGGTGCCTGAGGTTTAGTCAAACATAACTGTCTTAAATTAAGGGTGGGGTCATGAATTCTCCATATCTGGAAAGAAATTTATCAGGTAAGCATACATTTTGCTTTCTTTCCTAAGATATGGAGAGTCCATGACATCAACAATTAATAGTGGGAACAAATACCCAAACTAGAGGACACAGATGACTAGGGAGGGAGAACAAGACAAGCAGACCTAAACAGAAGGCTCCACTGCTTGAAGAACCTCTCCCCCAAAAAAAGCCTCAGCCGAGGCTAAAGTATCAAAATTGTAAAAATTGAGAAGTGTGCAGAGGACACCAAGTTGCAGCCTTGCAAATCTGTTCCACAGAAGCTTCATTTTTGAAAGCCCAAGAAAGAGACAGCTCTAGTGGAATGAGCTGTAATTCTCTCAGGAGGCTGCTGACCAGCAGTCTCATAAGCAAAACAAACTATACTTCTCAACCAGAGGGAAAGAGATGTAGCAGTAGCTTTCTGACCCTTACACTGTCCTGAGAAACAAACAGGTCAGAAGACTGGCGAAAATCCTTAGTCGCCTGTAGGTAGAATTTTAGAGCACACATACAACATCCAAGTTGGTTAGCAGACGTTCTTTATGATAAGGAGGATTGGGGCAGAGAGTAGGAACAATAATTTTTCTGATTAACATTTCTATCAGAAAACACTTTAGGGAGAAATCCCAACTTAGTATGCAGGACCGCCTTATCCGCATGAAAGATAAAAGGTAGAGTGAATCACACTGCAAAGCTGAGAGCTCTGAGACTCTTCGAGCAGAAGAGATAAGAAACAAAAACCTTCCAAGATAACTTAATATCTATGGAATGCATTGGCTCAAACAGAGCCTGCTGCAAAACTTTAAGAACAAGGTTAAGGCTCCAAGGGGGAGCAACAGGTTTAAACATAGACCCGATTCTAACTAGGGCCTGACAAAAAGATTGAACATCTGGCACATCCGGCAGACGCTTGTGCAACAAAATAGATAACGCAGAAATCTGACCGACTATAAATACATATCATCATGCACAATTTTGTAGTGATGGGTACAGAGATGGGGTTAAATAACTCCACGGGAGTGAGCACGATGTAGCTACCAATCAGCAAGCGCTACCCAGGGTACTGAACCTAAAATGGGCTGGCTCCTAAGCTTAGATTCCTACTTTTTCAAATAAAGATAGCAAGAGAACAAGGAAAATAGGAGTAAATTAGAAAGTTGGTTAAAATCGCATGCTCTAACTGAATCACGAAAGAAAAAAAAATGGGTTTAGTATTCTTTCAATTTTGTCTAGACTGTCCCTTTAATTGATAGTGTTAAAAGTTAGACTCAAAGCAAAGCGTACCTCGCAAACTTTAGTGTGTAGATTTAAACTTCCTAAAAAAAAAAAAAGGCATTAAAACTTAATAAAAAAAAATAAAAAAAATTACCTGGTAAAACGTTTCCCTTCAGTATTAGTCACATTAAGCTCATTAGTTTTGTCCATGCTTGAATCTGAATAATTACAGATGTTTTGTGGCTTTCTCTTCCCTAAAGAGCGTAAAATACGTCCACTGTCACTATCTTCCTTAGCTGAAAAAGGACCCTATAAGAGAGAGGAAAAAAACGCATTACTTTCTTTTAAGTCAGAGGGGGGGGGGGGGACCTGTTTGCTAGGATACTTTTAAAGTGAAATGCTCAGATGCAATTTTGCAGAAAAGCATCCTGGGAGCCCATATATTAGTCTGTGTAGTGCTTTTGCCTTGAACTCAAATACCTACAGCACACAGGTTTTCAAGTGGATGTCAGACTACACACATATACTACACAAACACATCATGTATGCGCACATATACATAAGATATGGCTGTATTGTGAAATCCTACAGTAATTATTGCGAAAGGAAGATATGCTAGTTTATTTTTTGTTTTGGGACAGCCTTGAAGTATATGAAAATGTTACATCTTCTTAAAGGGAAGGTCAACTCCAGACTTTACTATTTAAAAAGATATTGTTATATTAATGAACTTTATAACTCTGATTACCTTGTATTTGTATCTAAGCCTCTGCAGACTGCCCCCTTATTTCAGTTCTTTTGACAGACTTGCATTTTAGCCAATCAGTGCAAACTTCTAAATAACTCCACAGGAGTGAGTGCAATCTATATGGCCCACCTGAACTAGCACTGTCTAACTGTGGAAACACTCAAAATGGGCAGCCTTTAAAGGGACATGACACCCACACTTTTTCTTTCATGATTTAGAAAGAAAATGCAATTTTAAACATCTTTCTAATTTACTTATATTCTCTAATTTGTTTTATTCTCTTGATATTCTTTGCTGAAAAGCATATCTAGATATGCTCAGGAGCTGCTGATTGGTTGCTGCACATAGAAGCCTTGTGTGATTGGCTCACCATGTGCATTGCTTTTTCTTCAACCAAGGATATCTAAAACATTTAGCAAAATAAATAATAGAAGTAAATTGTAATGTTGTTTAAATTTCTATTCTCTATCTGAATCATGAAAGAAAGATTTTGGGTTTAGTGGCCCTTTAAGGGCTTACACATTAGCATGAGGCTACCTAGCTTTAGCTTTCAACAATGAATACCAAGAGAACAAGGCAAATTTAATTATAAAAGTAAACTGAAAATGCTCTCTGAATCATTAAAGGGACACTGTACCTAAATTTTCTCTTTTGTAATTCAGAAAGAGCATGCAATTTTAAGCAACTTTCTAATTTACTCCTATTAGCAATTTTTCTTCGTTCTCTTGCTATCATTATTTGAAAAAAGAAGGCATCTAAGCTTTTTTTGGTTTCAGTACTCTGGACAGAACTTTTTTATTGGTGGATGAATTTATCCACCAATCAGCAAGGACAACCCAGGTTGTTCACCAAAAATGGGCCGGCATCTAAACTTACATTCTTGCATTTCAAATAAAGATACCAAGAGACTGAAGAAAATTTGATAATAGGAGTAAATTAGAAAGTTGCTTAAAATTTCATGCTCAATCTGAATCACGAAAGAAAACTTTTGGGTACAGTGTCCCTTTAAAGTTTATTTTTGACAAGACTGTCCTTTTAAATTTCTCTTTTTTGTTACATACCTCAACACTATCTAAAAATGAAAATATTGTAAATTGAAGAAAATATATGGACGGTAAAAATAAAACACACACCACACATTGTGTATGCCAAGTCCCAACTCATCAAAACTCTCAGGTCTGCCAAAATTATCTAAAGAGTCTTGTCAGTACAGCTAAATCCCTTAAATAATTTTAGAAAGGCAAATGCAGGGTCCTGGATGTGAGAGTGGCATGTACACTACAATATAAGGTCTAAAAGAAAACATTTTGCATGATCTCTACCAATACTGGAGAGTTGATTTATAATAAAATAAAATAAAAAAAATCAGGTTCCATTCCTCTCACTATTGAGAATGTATTTTGTCTTAGAATAATGTGTACAATGAAATTGAGTGTCTCTAATTCCTTGTGACCCCTCGGAATATTTTGACAGCACGTCCGAAATCATATACAAACTGCAATACACATTTCCCGGAGGGGCAAATTATCAACACATTGTGTGACATAACAAATGTTAACATGTTTAATACATAATTACATAAATCGTGTGTAATTAAAATAAAAAAGTAACATTTAATAAACCCACAGCCTTAACACACACAGGAAACATTTGTTTATTCAGTCACGTGGAAGAGGTGTGGCCTGTGGAATTAATAGTCCTTATAAAATAAAAGCTAACAGGGAGAAGATTACAAATAAACCAGTAAGGTAACTATTGTGAGACGATTGCAGCACTGACTGCCATAACATGGTGTCTTAGTTTGTAGGTGGCAAATAACGTGCTTCGCAGCTGGATGAGTTAATTCTCTTTATTAGCGACCATCTTAACTTTTGTTTAGGTTTTAAATTACTGTGACTGATTGCACAAGGTTCAGTCAAATCAATACCTCGCAGATGACCGTTTCTCTGAATGTTTTATTAAAAGCGAAACATCGACGTATTTAGACAGCTGAATCCCATACATGACATGATCAAAACTGTTATAAGAATTGCTTCAGGTACTCACATCGCAGGGTGACTTTTTGCCGTTTGACAACGGGTATTTCCGAGTTCTGCCAAGCTTTTTCTCAGGACTTTCGAGTGACAGAAATTCTGAACTGGTGTCTAGCAACGACTCGTTTTCTCTATAATAGGGAGAAGAAGCGGCCCCGGTTGCACTCCTCAGCAGCACCATGACTGCAGTAGTTTACCGTATATTTACTATATTCACTAAACTTCTACACACACAACTAGAATTCCGAATTGTGGCGCCACACGGGCATTCGTGTCACACCCCCATGTGTATCCCTCCGCTCCTACAACTTTCAAAGCAGACTAAAAATCAATGTATGCGACCAGAAAGGTTTGAAAATATATAAAACATATCAATGTTATTATTTTGTTTTATTTAAACAAAACGATATCGCGTGTGCTCACTCATTACAATACATTCGAGGAACTATATAATATTTTGCGGATGTATATTAAATTATCAAAGCGTGTCATGTAGCACGTCATGTATTCGGGTTTGGCGCGGGAATATGGGGAGTTGTTTCATTGGCTGTCTTGCCACAGTCCTCCTAGTGGCAGTGACACACACATATTTTTTGTCAGGTTTTAAAGCAATAACATGTTTTTAAAGTTACATTTGATATAATCCTATGCAGTGTTAAAATATAGCAATTATAAAGAGAAAAGGGTAAAGGTAAAAGAGAACTGCTAAAAAGAATATACCTGTACGGCACTGCAGAATCCGTGCTCTACAAATAAATGTTTCTTAATTAGTAAAATTGTTTCTGCTTACACAGAACGATTTTGCAACATTTAACTACATAGTAAAGGACTAAGAGTAAGAATGTATATACTTTTGCAATAAAAACATTGTAACACAAAGAGTTATTTAATAATAAATAATACAGTATAAAACCATTCTTGAATCATTTCATTCTAAAACAACTGAGCAATAGATTAGAACAGTTACTGTTTTGAGTTGTTTTATGAAATATCCCCAAATACATAAAACAACCACACAATTTGATAAATAATATAAAAAAAACATGCATCTGTATTTTTATTTCTTAAAAGTAGTGAGGTATCTGAATGAGCAAAAAAGCTGGTATATTTATTAGAAACTGTATGATGATGATAATACTGCTAATTCAAAAACGGTCTCCAAAAATAACAGGGTCACGGAGAATGTCTAGCCTAACAGGCCCATTTATCAAAGGGCTTGCGGACCTGATCCGACACTGCGGATCAGGTCCGCAAGACCTCGCTAAATGCGGAGAGCAATACGCTCTCCGCATTTAACATTGCACCAGCAGCTCTTGTGAGCTGCTGGTGCAACGCCGCCCCCTGCTGACTCGCGGCCAATCGGCCGCCAGCAGGGAGCTGTCAATCAACCCGATCGTATTCGATCGGGTTGATGTCTGGCGATTCCTGTCCGCCTGTTCAGAGCAGGCGGACAGGGTTATGGAGCAGCGGTCGTTAGACCGCTGCTTCATAAGTTGTGTTTCTGGCGAGTCTGAAGACTCGCCAGAAACACGGCCCTTCAAGCTCCATACGGAGCTTGATAAGTGGGCCTGTAAGTGTAGTGTTCAAGCATATAGAAGAATTTAAAGGGACAGTAAAGTCAAAATTAAACTTCCATGTTCTTTCTTTAGATCATGCTCCTAATGATGCATTAGGGGAGACTTTGTTCTTTCTTTTTTTATATATATAGCTACAGCATAGGATATATTAACCCTTTCGTGACAGGGTTAAAGTGCCTACATCGGAACAACTGTTCCGATGTAGACAAATTGAAACTACGCGATTGTGCATACGATCGCAAGATTTCAATTATTGGATCGCATCTGGGGGGTGTCCCTACAATCCTAGGAACGCCCTCCAGACCGCGATTAAATCCTTTAAGCACAGAAGGCTTCAGGACAGCCGTTAGTTATGACGTTCTATTCCGTCATAACGGCTTTAAAGGCCAGTCTAATTATGACGGAATAGAACGTCATAACGGCTTTAAAAGGTTAACAAATCTAACAATCATCACCCTGTGTAATACGAGTCAGCTGTACAGGAAACAAGAAGAGTCATATTTCCCCGTGCACTTCAGACAAAAACTTCCCAGAGCATTTTTGCCATCACTAAATTTAAACAGAAATAGAACCTTTTTTTTTTTTACCTATCAAAACTATATATTTTTTTAAGTAGACAACCAAAAGTATTGATTTAGGCCCATTTTGGTATATTTCATGCCACCATTTCATTTTCCAAATGCGATTGAATAAAAAAAATCGTTCACTTTTTCACAATTTTAGGATTCTCACTGAAATTATTTGCAAACAGCGTGTGCAATCATGGCAAAATGGTTGTAAATGCTTCTCTGGGATCCCCTTTCTTCAGAAATAGCAGACATATATGGCTTTGGCATTACTTTTAGGTAATTAGAAGGCTGCTAAATGCCACTGCGCACCACACTTCTATTATGCCCAGAAGTGAAAGGGTTAATTAGGTAGCTTGTAGGGTTAATTTTAGCTTTAGTGTAGAGATCAGCCTCCCACCTGACATCCCACCCCTGATCCCTCTCTGACCCCTCTGAAACAGCTCTCTTCCCTCCCCCACCCCCCAAAGGTCACCCAGAAAGTCTGCCAGTATAAAAATAAAAGTTTTTTTACAAATTATATATTTACTGCAGGGTAGTATCCTCCCAACCTCCCTGATCTCCCCCGCCCCCCCCCCCCCCAACAGCTCTCTAAGCCTCCCCCCTCTACCTATTTGGAGCCATCTTAGGTACTGGCAGCTGTCTGCCAGTACCCAGTTTGCTGCAAAATAGGCCATTATTAAAAAATATATATATATACTAGATACTATGGATTTAGTTCAGAACTTTGGATAGCACTTATTTTATTGGTGGATGAATTTATCCACTAATCAGCAAGAATAACCCAGGTTGTTCATCAAAAATGGGCCGGCATCTAAACTTACATTCTTGTATTTCAAATAAAGATACCAAGAGAATGAAGAAAATTTGATAATAGGAGTAAATTAGAAAGTTGCTTAAAATTTCATGCTCTATCTAAATCACAAAATAAAAACATTGGGTTCAGTGTCCCTTTAAGGGCATAACAACCAGTGTTGTACAGGGTACGGTGCTGGTCGTTAAGGGGTTAAAACATTCATGATTCAGGTAGAGTATTCAATTTTAAAAAAACTTTACAATTTACTTCCATTATCAATTTGTTCTGTTCATATGCACCAGCTTCTACATGTGTAATATTTCACAGTGAATATATATATATATATATAGCTGATAACTGTCACATGACACAGGGGATTTGTGAATTATGCAGTTCTACAGTATTACACACCTTACACCAATTGGATGTAGGTACTATGACACACAATACTTTGCCCAGTGTACTGTGTTGACATAGTACCTACGTCCAACACTGTGGAGAATACTGCAATTCCAGCTGTCAACTTGGACAGCGGAGACTGCAGCTGGGGGCAGAAGACATTTGCCTTCATATGGTAAGGGAGCACTGATCGTATCCCCTTGCCATATGAAGCCAGATCACCAATCGATACAGAGAGTGACACTGTTGATGCTGAGTGGGAGGGTGGGGCAGGGTTCCCTACATTACTGCAAAAGTATAAGGCAGGTGAGAGGGAGGGATGGGGCCCTACACTACAGAAAATGAAAGTTTTTAAAGGGGGAAAGGTGGGACCCTACAGTAATCATTGGGGGGGATCATACACAAACAAATATTTGTTAATTATTAAAAAATAAAATTTAAAATGTATTAATTTGTTATTGGCAGACAGGCAGACAGACAGTAACAAACATGGCAGTGCACAGAGGAAGAGAGAGGGTAAGAGAGCTGTTGGGGTAGATCATGGAGGTGGGAGGGTGAGGACGTACCCTTCACTACAGAAACTTTAAAAAAAAAATGTTGTTGTTCTTTTAAAGAATTAATAAAAGCCCTAAACTGCCTACTGGCAGAATGCCCGTGCCAAATATGGTGGTGACCGCCTAGTAAGAACAAACCATTCATCTGATTGGTTGTCACGGGCCAATCAGATCATGTATTAGCGCCTATCTCCTATGTATGATCTGATTGGTCCGTTCCATCTTCACTATCTATTTTTGCCTTTGCCTGGGAGGGTTCAAGGGGGGTGAAGATGGGTGAATTACAGTGCCCATCTGATTGACCTGTGTCTCTGCAAGGGACAGGATGCACAACCAATCAGATGAATGGTTCGCGTTCTTGCTAGCGCCTTGTTGGAGGCGAGGTAAGAAAGCTGTTTGGGAGGGATCAGGGGGTGGGATGTATCAGATGAGAGGTCCTTCTAATTGCTATACACCAATGGCAAAGCAATGCATGTCTGCGGTTTCTGAACCCCAGAGAAGCTTTTATGATTGCATGTAAATAAGTTCAGTGAGAAACCTACATTTTGTGAAAAGGTCATGATTATTTTTATTGTATCTGGTGGCCAAATAGTGGCATCAAATATACCAAAATGGGCCTAGCTTAATACCTGGAATTGTCTGCTTTAAAAAAAAAAAAATATATATATATATATATATATATATATATATATCCATATGGGACAGCACTCTCTTGTCCTCTGGTGGTAACAAGAATCTATTGCATACTTTGCTCCTTTGTTCCAATTGTTACACATTAGGGCTACAAAACATGAAGTATCCAGGTTGTGGTGTGTGATCTACAAAACATTTTTAGCAATATCAATACCACCTATATTTCTCTATTTTATATATATTACAAGTTCACTCATCTGTATTTGCCTGTACTCTAAATAAAACATGTTAGAGATAAGTAGGTATTAAGTCCCCTAGGTTGTACCGTATCAAGCTCATGGATCCATTTGGCCTCTCTCTGTAACAGCAGCTTTTTCCTATCAACGCCCCTTTTAAGTGGTGGTATTTGATCTATGGGGCAACATCTTCAACTTGATACAGTGTGTCTTTTTTACAAGAAATGTTTAACAACAGGTTGGTCTGTCTTACCCTTTTCAATGACCAATTTTATACTAGACCTATGTGTGGTTATCCTTTCTTTTAGCATACATTCTATTTTCCAAATGTAGACATCATCACATTGGCACTTGATCATGTACACTACAAATTTGGATTCACAGTTAAGTGGAAATTTAATTTGGTACCTTTTGCCAGTGTGGCTTTGTGTGACTGTGTTCCCTAACATTAGGTTATCACATGAAACACATCCATGGCACCTATAAACCCCAGGTTTCCTCTGTCCCATCAGGGACAGACTTGGCACTTCAGTTTGTACAGAGTAAGAAATATTGAATATGGCGGCGCTGTAACACCCCCATTGGATACAAGCTGCTCACGTCCTCTTAGTTAACCTGACTTTTTTCACCTCCAAGATAAAAGGCTCACAATAGTGTAGCAAGTTTTAAACAGTGTGGTAGGTGCACAAACAGGTTATACTCACAAGATTTCAGTTAAAATCAGCCTTTTATTAAAAACCTGGCCTGAAGAGACTATATATATTTTTGTGTACATTGCTAGGTTATACAACTTGTTCCAGAAATTGTTTTACTTTTATGCTCTTGATAAAGTTTTTTTTAGCCGAAACGTGTTGAGCTGTATTTTAAATAAAACTGAAGCTGCATCTGAAGACATCATTGTGATGTTTTTAATAAAAGGCTTTTAACTGAAATCTTGTGAGTATAACCTGTCTGTGCGCCTACCACACTGTTTGAAACCTGCTACACTATTGTGAGCCCTTTATCTTGGAAGTAAAAGAAGTCAGGTTAACTCAGAGGATGTGAGCAGTTTGGATCCCCTGGGGGTGACACAGCACCACCATATTCAATATTTCTTGCTTCTATACACGGTTTGGGAGAACCAGGGCTGGCAGAGAGCACCTGAAGGGAAGTGCTAACATTGCTTCATACTATATATATATTTATATATATATATATATATATATATATATATATATATATATATATATATATATATATATATATATATATATATATATATATATATATATGGAAGCAAACAAATGCACTATCAGGTCTTCTTAGTAGTGGGTCAATAGCAAAAATGTATTGACGTTTCGGGGTTCAAATGGACCCCTTCATCAGAATACAAACAAATGTGTCACATCACAAACTTAAATAGTGTTTCACAAAGTATAACAATCAAACACAAATCACCTGTGTACTGCAATTAGGTCCCTGAGTTGCACAGTGGAACGCACGCCATTTGTTCCATTGAAACCGGAAGCTAACTCACTTCCGGTTTATCTCTATCATTCAGGTTTAATCAAGCTTAAAGAAAAAACAAAAACATAAATTCTCAATAATGTATACCTACTCCAGTATTGCCTATGGGTTAACTGGATGGAACTATTTATTCCCCTCACCAGGCTGTGGTGAATAATGGTAAGGGGGTTACTGTTCGTGGTTGGAACGAGGTTAACATCTCGTAAAAACTTTTACGAGATGTTAACCTCCATACAATCTAACCAACCTAGAAGAAGACCACAACAGCGCAGGGTAAGATTTGAAACTGTAGATACTATGGATTTATCCATACACACTGATTCTTTTACCCCTCCCCGCACCTCACACTATTCAGAACAACCACAGGGACAGTTTAGGAGCCCCAATTTTTTAGGGGTGACCACAAGGTCCAGAGGGGGAAACCCCACAGGCCCCACATCAGGATGGCAAAACATAAGACACAGAATACCCCGCAGGGCGCGGTAGAAAAAATGGTTATCAATTTGAGTTCACATAATCTCACGCCTATAGAGAGTAAATTGCTAAACAAAGGATTATCATTTATTCCAAGTCAGGGAATCTCTGAACTAAATCTTAAATTGGACATCTTTAAATACCAAAGATCACTTAAAATTAAGGAGCATTTCCAATATACTCCAAGGGATCCTACTATTGCTTCAACTAAATGCAAAAAACCTAGCACATTTGAACCCAGTAATTGTAGTCCCACTATTAAAACCTTAATCAGACTCATCACACAAGATATGGATAGGGACAGGGTGGACACTAAATGGAAAAATAACCTGTCAAGATAAGAACAGTTTGCTATTAAATCACTACAAGCAGACCCCACATTGGTCATCCGCCCAGCGGATAAAGGAGGGGCCATAGTACTCATGGATTATTCTGATTACCATGAGGTCGACATCATCCAACAATTAGCAGATACATTGACATATAAAAAACTAACATTTGACCCAACATTTCCATACAAAAATGAGCTAGATGATTTGATTTGGATGGGATTTACACAAAGATGCATCACAGAACAAATTAGAGAATTTTGCACTACAGACTGCCCAATTACCCCCATTTTATATACAATACCGAAGATTCACAAAACATTACATAAACCCCCTGGCAGGCCCATTGTCTCTGCCAGAGGTTCCATTTTCCAACCTGTGCCTCAATATATTGACACCTTACTGCAACCTATGGTTAAAACTACGAGAGCTTTCCTTTTAGACACAAGTGATCTCATTAAACAACTAGCCACTGTACAAATTCAAGAGGGTGATTTATTAGTGAGTTTAGATGTCAAAAATTTATACACAATTATCCCCCATGAGAAATTATTAGATGCAATCAAAGAACATCTTTTAGAATTTGATGGTCTCGAATCTGGCCCCGGCCTACGCTAACACTTTTATGTCTGCATTTGAGAACCATAACTTATGGTTACACCCTGAACCCTCCATCATCTTTTACAAACGTTTTATTGATGATATTATTCTGATCTGGATAAAAGGACCACATTGAATGCATGGTTCAATAAAATTAACACCACAGAATCCACAGTTAGATTCAAAATTAATGTTGAAGAACATAGTATACACTTCCTAGATGTTTCTATTTTCATCACAGGGAACAAACTAGGATCAACACTATACACTAAGCCTACCGACCGTAACTCTCTACTTAGGGCAGAAAGTTGTCATCCTTCATCATTGTTTAAGGGCATTGTGAAGTCCCAACTCATTAGGACATTGAGGAACAACACAAATAGGGAAACAGGGGTCTCCCAGATGAATGTGATGAAACACAAATTTACTGAGAGGGGCTACAAGAAAAAACTTGTGGACAAGATCCTGAATAAAGTTAAGGATGATGAAACCTCAGCTGATGCTGTAGTGCAAGAAGATTCATCTACACCTATAATTATGAGCACTACTTTTGCACCAAACAACAGACAAACAGGGTACATCCTGAATAAACACTGGTCCCTACTGTCATCAGATACAAAACTTCCTTGTATTAATAACAACTAAACCAATGGTTGGATACAAGAGGGGTACCAATTTCAGAGATCTTCTGGTCAAAACTGACCCCAATCATTGTTACCTACCACCACGAAAGGTTAACATAAAGGGATGTTATAAATACCTGGGGTGCATTACGTGTAACTCAATGATAGCAACAAAATCATTTCACCATCCACATAAAAATAAAATTTACAACATACAGCATTCTATCTCCTGCAACACAACATATGTTGTTTACTTATGAATCTGTCCGTGTGCGTCCTTCTACGTGGGTAAAGCACGAGGAACTATCAAGGAGAGAATGGCTAATCATCGCTTGGCGATTAGACAAGCCCTTGAAACAGGACATTCTGATCAACCAGTGGCACGGCATTGCATGATGAAATCACACTCGGTTGCATCCATGAGGGTAATACTGATTGATCACTTCCCAAAACCGGATAGAGGAGGGGACCGCGACAAGATGCTACTTAGACGAGAGGCAGAGTGGATATTCCGCTTAGAAACCATACATCCCCGCTCACTCAATTCAATACCGGATTTTAAGGCAATCATTTAGGAGATGGCATTAGATACATACCTGGGGTGCTGTTTCTCCGATAGGGGAGGTCACAGTAGGTTGATGTGATGACAGCACACTGTTTGGTGGGCGGTCCCTCGTCTTCCAGGACTGTAGGGATAGATGCTGTTGGGGTTCCACGGTGGTGGATCCTGTTTCCTCACCCGTCCCCTACCCCTGTTGGAGTGGTTGTCACTCGATCAGTCTATGCCCCCTAATAGCCTGTTTGAACCTTTCAAGATTTGGCATGATTGTGGTACACATATATCTGGCTCAAGCATTGTCTGAGGACACTCTAACTATAAAGGGACAGTTCAAGTTCCCCAATGATTTACAGAACATTACACTCAGATTGTTTTTAACATGGAATTTTTCATTTCTTCATTTTTTATCTTTTCTGTAATTTTAGGTTCCTTAGTATTGTCTTTATTGTTGGGTTCTATTGGAGAAGTTAGTATAGATTTAACATGCCAGGAGTTCCAACCATGAACATTAACCCCCTTACCATTATTCACCACAGCCTGGTGAGGGTAATAAATAGTTCCATCCAGTTAACCCATAGGCAATACCGGAGTAGGTATACATTATTGAGTATTTATGTTTTTGTTTTTTCTTTAAGCTTGATTAAACCTGAATGATAGCGATCAACTGGAAGTGAGTTAACTTCCGGTTTCAATGGAACGCATGGCGTGTGTTCCACTGTACAACTCAGGGACCTAATTGCAGTTCACAGGTGATTTGTGTTTGATCGTTATACTTTGTGAAACACTATTTAAGTTTGTGATGTGACACATTTGTTTGTATTCTAATGAAGGGGTCCATTTGAACCCCGAAACGTCAATACATTTTTGTTATTGACCCACTACTAAGAAGACCTGAGAGTGCATTTGTTTGCTTCCATATTCATTTCATTTTTGCACCCAGGCTGATGACCCAGGAGGGTGGATTCACTTTTAGGAGAGTGATATATATATATATATATATATATATATATATATATATTGATAAGTTTGTACAGAATTCCTGAGTCAGACGGCAGATCACTTTAATTTGCAGAGAGGATGTAGGACTCAGTAAATGTTTTTTATTTCTTTGTACAATTTCGGATTGTAACTTCAGTGTGGTAGTTGTATGGTGGGGCCAGGGGTCCATAAAAACACTTTTTTTTTTTAGCATTATGCAGCAGTATATTTAGGATTATTTGACAATGCTGTAAAAACTCTATATTTAAAACCATGCAGAAATGTTTCCTCCTCAATACACAAATGGTAGATGCTCTTTTGGCAGATATTATTTTTTTTTTTACACACATATATATATATATATATATATATATATATATATATATATACAGTATATATATATATATATATATATATATATATATATATATATATATATATATTACATTCTAGTTTACTGCCCCTTTATGTAAGTACTTTCCAGATGCCAGGAGTCATTTAATGTAAGATTTTTACAGCTGCATAAAATGTTAAACTCTCAGGCTAAGATTGCTCAGTGTTTGAAATGAGACAGGTTAACTTGACACTGTTCAGTTTACACTACAGATGACTTCATTTTGAAATACATACAAACAAGCCTAAATACTGCATTTAACCAGATCTAATGGTATGAAACTGAGTACCGCAGCTTATAGTTCCACAAAGATCATATAGAGTACAGCATTTTCAAAATCCATAAGTACAGCTAACAGATGGGAACATTTGTACACCAGATTTGAAGTGGTGCTCTTGGTTGGGGAAAATGGGGGGACCCAAACATATGTCAACCTGTCAAAAGTATTTTTCTTCATCTACCCATTCTGACAGATCATTAATGTTCAATTTTGAATTCACAGAAGTATTTTTGTTTGCACATTTACAAATATGATTCTTTAAAAAGGGATCTCTTAATTTCTGCTATTTTTTATCATGCATGTCACACACTGTTGATTTAGGGGATGGCAATGTGCAGAAACAAAAAAAAAACACAAGAATAAATGAATTTAAATAGATACTTGTGTGCTTGCTCGCCTCTTGCCCCACATATCCACATGTATAAAGCAGACTAAAGACAGCCTATCGGAAATAAATGAGTATAGGAGAGGTCTCCCTCTTTCCTAATCTTTATCTCACACCCTTATTTATTACGTCCTCTAACCCACCGGGCTGGGAGCTGCCCCTTCAAAATTGCTAGTTCAAAAAACAGAGATTTACGAAGAGGGTAGATAATCTGTAATTGTATTGAAGGGGAAATGATTCTATTAATCTTAACCATTTTTTAAAAAAAGTTTTAAATTGTTTCTCCTAATTTGACTCCAATTGATATTGCTCTATGATCATTTGTGAATACATCTTTTGTACAAACTCTGCAATGCCAGGGGGTTTATCTGCCTTCCAGTGTTGCAGAATTAGGTTCCTCCCAACTAGTATAGCAGTGTTGATGAAGGCTTGAACCTTTGTTGTAATCTGCGACCGACAGATTATCGTTATTGGAGATAGTATTAGTTTCTGGTGGATAAATCTATTTATCCAAAAATTAACTCTGCTCCAGAATCTATTAATCTTTGGACAAAAACAAAAACAGTGTATGATATCTGCTTTTGGATACCTGCAGTGTCCCATTTAGCTAGGATCACAGGGGAAATATAGGAAAAATTTAATAATTTACTATGGGATTCTTTCCACCCTAACTTTTTATTGCCTACTAACTGGATACTTTTCCTGATGTCAATCTCTGTTTTACCAAGCAGGGCCTGCCATCTGGACCGGATATATTCTAGATGTCGCTGCCCTTGTTTTGAGATAATTAATTATACCAACTCAAAATTGAATAGTATCCATTCCTAAACAAACTAATGCCCATTTCCACTGCTCCCATATCCCCTTTATTGTTATATTTTGGCGTGATTTGGGCGAGATAATGTCTTATTTGTAGGTACGCATAAAAATGGTGTCTTGAGAGGTCGAATTCCCTTCTAATTTGTTCAAATGGTTTAATAATTTGAGTATCTGGATCAAGTTTGATGAATATATCTGAGTCCCCTCAGGAGCCAGTCTTGAAAGATCCCGGGGTTGAGACCAGGTACAAACTCAGGGTTCCCCAAAATGGGGAGATATCTAGTAAAACTATATTGTATCTCCAGTTCCCCGCAAAACCTCTGCCATGCTAGCACTACATTTTGAATTACACACAGATTATGAATAGATGTTGGCATTCTACTTGCCTTAATATGTAAGGCGGCTTTTAAAGTGAATGGTTTGATCATTCCTTCCTCTATCTCTAAAAAGGAAAAGTGATTTGCCTCAGTTATCCAATCTGCTGCAATCTTAACCATGGTGACCCAATTAAATAGTTGGATATTCGGCAACCCAAATCCTCCAAATTCCTTATTCTGTTCCAAGAGCCGCCTAGATAGACGTGCCTTTCTCTTACCCTATAAGAGCTCTGTACATAGTTTCTTAAATTGTTTTAGATCTACATTTTTTATAAAAATTAGAAGATTTTGCATTAAATATAGCAGCCATGGAAATAGAAAGGATTTAAATAATACAATTTTTGCTGATAGGGAGATTTAAAGAGTTTTCCACTTTCCCATCATAATCTTGGCTTCACCAAAAAAATTAATAAAATTGAATGCATACCAGGCAGTAGGATTATTAGACAGATAAATCCCTAGATATTTAATATGTTCTACTGTTTGAAAAGGGAACTGACTTAGACTCTTTACTGATCCATAATAATTCAGATTTGTTTTGGTTGATTTTATAACTGGAAAATGTACTAAATTTGTTTATTATCTCTAACACAAGAGGTATGCTGACCTTAGTTTTGGACAAAAATAGTATTAGATAATCCGCATACAGGGAAGAATAAATGTAATGCCCCCAATAGAGATACCTTCCAGCTCTTATCTAAGGTGGCAGGCTAATGGCTCTATGGATAAATTAAAAAGAAGCAGCAAAAGTGGGCACCCCTGTCTTGTACCTCTGGACAACATTATCTTGGGGGAAAAACCCCCATTGATTAATAGATATGAACATGGGTTATTATACAATAATTTTACAAAGTTCAAAAAACCACCTGTTAGACCAAACTGCGTTAAGGCTGTAAATAAATGATTCTAACTTATTGAGTCAAAGGCTTTTTCTGCGTCCAGTGTTAATACCGCCATATATACCTTAGAAGACTTCCGACTATCCTTGATTTTATTCCAGAAATAGTCTAACGTCAACAGCACTTTTCGAATATTCTTGGCTACACTTCTAGCTGTCATGAAACCTGTTTGGTCTGTGTGAATTAGGTCATTAATACACCTCTTAAATCTATCTACAACTATTGCTGCTAATAACTTATAGTCATTGTTCAAAAGTGAGATAGGGCAGTATGAACTAGGCAGTTCTAGATCTTTATCTTTTTTAGGGATAAGAGTTACAACCGAAGTAGTAAAGTACAAGGAATCCATCTTATTATTAGTATAATATTTATTAAATAATATTCTCCTTCAGTATTTTATAAAATTCAGCTGGAATTTGATCTGGCCCTGGTGCTTTGCTCATTTTAGCTTTCTCTATTACTGCCACAACTTCTTCTGTTGATATTGGTAGGTTTAGTTCTTGGAGTTGTTTTGCAGACACTTTAGGCATTGAGGTTTTGCTCCAAAAGGATTTTTATATCGTATCATTAATTTCCTGCCTAGCGTATAATTCTTGGTAATACTCATATAATATTTTTCTGATGTCTTGAGATGAGTTATATCTTTTACCATTCTTTTGAATACTTACTATGTTGTTTCTCCCCTTCCCTGTTTTGATCAATTTAGCGAAGAACTTAGCAGACCTACCATGGTAGCTTGAAAAGAAAGCCTTTGATTTAAGATCTTCGCTATGTCCTTTCTGCTTAAGAAACACATCCCTTTCTGCTTTAGCATTTTTATACTTTTCCCAGGTCCTATCACTAGGGCTGGCTAAATAGGCTTTATAGGCGTTTTTCACCTGATTGGCTAATTGAAGGTCCCTAGCTGATATTTTTTTTCCTCCACTTTACCAAGTATGCTCTAATCTCCCCTTGGAGAACCGCTTTCGCCGCTTCCCAAAAAATCTCTACTTTATCCCGGTATCCCCTATTATTGCCAAGATATTCTGTCCAAGCATGTATAAGAAAATTCTTAAAATCACTGTCCTGCACAAGATATTTAGGGAAAAAAAAGGAGTTCTGATCACCCTGCTTTCTTGTTCCTTCTAGTATTATTATTGCGTGATCAGAAATCACTATATCCTGTATGGTGGGTTTTAGGTCTAGTTTAATCATATTGTCTGTGTGTATGTATGTCTGTGTTTTCTGTGAATGTCTCTGTAAGGGTGTGTGCATATGTCTTTGTGCATTTTCTGTGGATGTCTCTGTGAGGGTGTGTGCATATGTCTGTGTGCTTTCTGTGGCTCTATCTGTAAGGGTGTGTGCATATGTCTGTTTTTTTCTGTGGGTGTCTCTGTGAGGATGTGTGCATATGTCTGTGTGTTTTCTGTGGGTGTCTCTGTGGGTGTGTGTGTATGTCTTTGTGCATTTTCTGTGGGTGTTTCTGTGAGGGTGTGTGTGCATGTTTTTGTGCATTTTCTGTGGATGTCTCAGTGAGGGTGTGTATGTATGTCTTTGTGTGTTTTGTGTGGGTGTTTCTCTGTGTGTGTATGTATTTGTGTGTTTTATGTGGGTGTCTCTCTCTGTGTGTGTATGTCTTTGTGTGTTTTCTGTGGGTGTATGTCTTTGTGTGTTTTCTGAGGCTGTCACTGTGGGTGTTTCCTTGGGTGTATGTGCAAGTTTGTGTTTGTGTGTGTGTATCCATTGTCTGTTCCTTTTTAGGTTATGTTGATCTTACTACTGATTATTCACATCTTTCTACAGACTTTGAGATTAATGAGACATTTCCGGAAGTCACCAATCCACCGCTTATCCTTTAAATTATTGTTTAGGCAGTTCAGGGTCTTTCCGTTCAGCCACTGCATGCTGCTGTCATCATATAATTGGCATCTTCCTTGACAAAAAGATAGTCAGAACTCCATCGGCTAGATTACGAGTCTTGTGTTATGAGTAAAAAAGCAGCATTAAGCCTCATAACGCTGCTTTTTTACTACCACTGGTATTACGAGTCTTGCAGATTTAGGGGCACCACACACTTTTTTGGCCTTACCGCAAATCAACTTACGCAAATTAACTTACGCAAATTGTGTATAGTCTATTTTCTATGGGACTTCCATAGCGCCGGTATTACGAGCTTGTCCTGGGAGGCCAAAAAGTGAGCGGTACACCCAACTCCGTCAAGAATCGTACCTCATTTTAAAGTCAGTAGTTATGAGTTTTACACTACAACGCTGTAGCATAAAACTCATAACTAAAGTGCTAAAAAGTACACTAACACCCATAAACTACTTATTAACCCCTAAACCGAGGCCCTCCCACATCGCAAACACTAAAATTAAATTATTAACCCCTAATCTGCCACTCCAGACATCGCTGCCACTATAATAAACATACAACACAATACAACATCGCCGCCACCTATCTACATTTATTAACCCCTAATCTGCCGCTCCAACGTCGCTGCCACTATATTAAATTTGTTAACACCTAAATCTAAGTCTAACCCTAACCCTAACACCCCCTAACTTAAATATAATTAAAATAAATAAAAATTGCTATGATTACCTAAATTATTCCTATTTAAAACTAAATACTTACCTATAAAATAAACCCTAAACTAGCTACAATATAACTAATAGTTACATTGTATCTATCTTAGGTTTTATTTTTATTTTACAGGCAAGTTTGTATTTATTTTAACTAGGTAGAATAGTTACTAAATAGTTATTAACTATTTAATAACTACCTAGCTAAAATAAATACAAATTTACCTGTAAAATAAAACCTAACCTAAGTTACACTAACACCTAACACTACACTACAATTAAATAAATTCCCTAAATTAAATACAATTAACTAAATTAAATAAAATTAGCTAAATTACAAAAATACAAAAACAAAATACAAGAGCTTTAAACTAATTACACCTTATCTAATAGTCCTATCAAAATAAAAAAAAAGCCCACCCTAAAAAAAAAAAAACCTAGCCTGGGGGGGCGGAGCCAAGAGCCGACAGAGATGGCAGCTTGAGAGAAAAGCTCTGCATAAGCATGATCAAAAAAAGAGCCTAAAGCATATAATTACGAAGGATAATGATATTGAAAAGCTGAATAACAAACTACCAACTTAACCAGCTATTCAGGGATACCAATTAAGTTGGTGGTTTTAGGTTGTGACACATTGTTTTGCTGATCCACGCAGGATTATAACTATGCAATAGAGGTTTTCTATCTGCGCCACAGCCTCCTCAACCAGTGTGTTGCCCTGATACTACTAAATTTTTGAGGACTTGAAACTATACTAATATTGTTGTTTATCAAGCACCCAGCAGAGGATGGAGCCCTCTGTTTTTCTTGCAGCGTTATCTGATCTACTAGACATCCACCATGCGCGAATTCTGAACTCCATTGATGAAGCATGTGGCTCTTTTATTCAGGACCCGATGGGCACGCAATCAAACTAACCTGAGTCAGAGGTTAGTCCAGAGAGCCTCAACAGCGATCAAGGTGTATTTCCTAAGGAATTAGAGAAGACGCTACTGGCCACGAGGATTAGAGCTCCAGAGTCACCACGTGTGACGCTCCATGGCCTGTCTTCCTCTTATATTTGCCTACTCACTTACCCTTCCGAGGACCGGTTGGAGCAAGCCACAGCCAGTGTTTTGCACTCAATGGGTATAACATCGAAGCTCTCTACACAGGATTTTACCGATAACGGAAGTTTTATAACTCAGGGCTGGAGCGAGTTTGGGCATCTATCATCCCAACACCTAAAATATTACTCTACCTCCCTACTTTTTAGACAGGTTGCCTCTAGGAGCGGCATTGGATAGATCTAAGAAGGGACTGGACTCTCTGTCAGCGGCCCAACCATCCATCATTGGGCTACAATCGTTCTTTATAGTTGGTAGATTGCTATCGTGAGTTGGGACCCTGGAGGCATTTACACAGATGGGACATACCTTTAATACATATTCAGCTCAATACGGTAAGCTTTCTGTTGATATCCTAGTGTGGTACATTGTGAGCCGGTGATGCCTTCTATTTAGATTCGGCACTGGATAAAGACATGGACCAACAGACATTTCACATTACTAGTTCACATACGGTTTACCAGCTATGCTATGTGTGAAATGTTTGCCTTCAAATGAGCGGTTTTGTAATAGTTTTCTGTAAACTGGCGAAAACAGCAACCATCTAAATATGCCTTTATGCTGACTTATGTAAGGTTTGACTACCACCCCCCTAGCTAGGTCTCTGTTTCAAAGAAGATTTTATGTATTATAATTATTCCTGGAGCTTGGATATAGCTCCTAAGTGGGGCGCACTGCTGCCTGCGGCCGGGGCAGCGTGAAGCTTGTATTATATTAGTGTATTGCTCTATGGAATAGTTCTGGACCTAGCTTCACATCGCAATAAAAATTACCCTATATAAGTGATGCTATTATCTTGTAACAGGGTTCTAGGGATGGTGTCAATGTACTATATATGGCTGTCAAGTAGTTACGGCAAATACATATGTCTCCTATGCTAACCCACCCCATATCCAATGTGCTGCCATTTAATCAGTTCCCATTTTCATATATTCTCATAAACTTAAGCCCGGTTTGTCCCGTCAAGTTCTCACTGTAAACTTTTATTATAATTGGTTTCCTCCATCCTATCATAAGGTACACACTCATACTATAGACCATTTTAGCTGGCTTACAGGATGAGCTCTATCCTTATTAATAATTATTATCACCCATTATTTCATTGCCATAACTTTTAGTCTACATTATCTACCATGCCTAAATGACCCCCCCCCCCCCCATTTCCATATAAAGTACCTTCCTGTTTTGAAGGGCTACTTAAGCGGTCTATCTTACTTGTACCGCAACCTTAAATATTGACAGTATTAATGTGACATCCCTTTATTTCATTTATGCTGTAACACAAGTTATATATGTCAATTTTTTTTTCTATTGCAAAGCTGGTTATGCATGGCTACAGAATGTTTCCCCTGAGTATTAATGTAGTTTTTCTTGGATTCATTTATGCTGTATTACAAGTTGTATATATTTATAGAATGTTTCAAGATGTCAGGGGACTCCTTAATTCCCTCTGTTATAAAAGTAGTCATGCATATCCGTAGAATGTTTTAAAGCAAAACTAAATCTGAAAATGTGAGGTGTTTATCCTGTATGTTTAATTTTTTTTCTGTGATACAATGGCTATGGCTATATACCTAAAAGTATATCAGATATGATTTTGCTTTTTGTTCTTTTCTGTATTGGTATACCTCTTGTAACATAGCATGTATGTCGTAGTCTGTTTTCAACCTCAATAAAAAATATTTTTTTTAAAAAACCTAGCCTAAACTAAACTACCAATAGCCCTTAAAAGGGCCTTTTGCAGGGCATTGCCCCAAAGAAATCAGCTCTTTTACCTGTAAAAAAAAATACATAGCATTTAGCTCTATTGTGGCCCAAAGCCCTAACCTAAAAATAAAACCCACCCAATACACCCTTAAAAAATCCTAACACTAACCCCCCGAAGATACACTTACCGGGAGAAGTCTTCATCCAAGTGGCAAGATGTCCTCAACGAAGCCGGCAGAAGTGATCCTCCAGACGGGCAGAAGTGGTCCTCCTGACGAGATGGAACAGCCAATAGAATGCAAGCTCAATCCTATTGGCTGATTGGATTCTATCAGCCAGTCGGATTCAAGGGACGCCATCTTGGATGACGTCATTTAAAGGAACCTTCATTCAGCAAGAAGATGTCGTTGGAAGAGGATGCTCCGTGCTGGATGTCTTGAAGATGGAACCGCTCCGTGTCGGAAGGATGAAGATAGAAGATGCCGTCTGGGTGAAGACTTCTGCCCGTCTGGAGGACCACTTCTGCCCGTCTGGAGGACCACTTCTGCCTGCTTCCTTGAGGACATCTTGCCGCTTGGATGAAGACTTCTCGCGGTAAGTGGATCTTCAGGGGTTAGTGTTAGGATTTATTAAGGGTGTATTGGGTGGGTTTTATATTTAGGTTAGGGCTTTGGGCCGCAATAGAGCTAAATGCCCTTTTAAGGGCAATGCCCATCCAAATGCCCTTTTCAGGGCAATGGGGAGCTTAGGTTTTTTTAGTTAGGGTTTTATTTGGGGGGTTGGTTGTGTGGGTGGTGGGTTTTACTGTTGGGGGATTGTTTGTATTTTTTTTTTACAGGTAAAAGAGCTGATTTCTTTGGGGCAATGCCCTGCAAAAGGCCCTTTTAAGGGCTATTGGAAGTTTAGTTTAGGCTAGGGGTTTTTTTTTATTTTGGGTGGGCATTTTTATTTTGATAGGGCTATTAGATTAGGTGTAATTAGTTTAACCCCTTAATGACAACTGACGTACCAGGTACGTCATGCATTAACAAGCAGTTAATGACAATGGACGTACCTGGTACGTCAGTTGTCTAACAGAGTGCTGGAAGCGATCACAAATGCTTCCAGCAGCTCTGAGGGTATTGCAGTGATGCCTAGATATGGAGGCATCCTGCAATACCACTTTACAAGCCCCCGATGCAGAGAGAGCCACTCTGTGGCCCTCTCTGCACCGGTAGCGATAGTGCCGGGTGTGAGGGTGCGCGTGCGTGTGCACGATGCGCGTGTGTGCACGTGAGCATGCATGTGCGCGCGTGCACGTGCGCGCGTGCACGTGAACCCATTAGCCAGGGCAGAAAGGGGAAAAAAAAGGGATTTTTAAAAAAAAAATATATATATAAAAGGATCTGGGAGGGGGTGGGGGTATTGTGGGGGGCTGCTACACTACAGAAATAGTTTTTTAAGTAAAAATAAAATAAAAATACTTTTTGGGGGGTTTTTGGGGCCAAACTGGGTACTGGCAGACAGCTGCCAGTACCCAAGATGGTGGTAATTTGGTAGGGGGGGGGGCTAGAGAGCTGGAGGGGGGATCAGGGAGGTTGGGGCTAAGGCAGGGGTCCATCACAGCTAAAATACTTTATTATTTTTATTTAAAAAAAAAAAAAAAACTCTTTTATTTAGTACTGGCAGACTTTCTGCCAGTACTTAAGATGGCGGGAACAATTGTGGGGTGGGGGAGGGAAGAGAGCTGTTTGGGAGGGATCAGGGGGTGGGATGTGTCAGGTGGGAGGCTGATCTCTAAAATTAACCCTGCAAGCTCCCTACAAGCTACCTAATTTAACCCCTTCACTGCTGGGCATAATTAACGTGTGGTGCGCAGCAGCATTTAGCGGCCTTCTAATTACCAAAAAGCAACGCCAAAGCCATATAAGTCTGCTATTTCTGAACAAAGGGGATCCCAGAGAAGCTTTTACAACAATTTCTGCCATAATTGCACAAGCTGTTTGTAAATAATTTCAGTGAGAAACCTAAAATTGTGAAAAATGTAAAGTTTTTTTTTTTTATTTGCTCGCATTTGGCGGTGAAATGGTGGCATAAAATATACCAAAATGGGCCTAGATCAATACTTGGGGTTGTCTACTACACTACACTAAAGCTAAAATTAACCCTACAAGCTCCCTACAAGCTCCCTAATTAACCCCTTCACTCCTGGGCATAAAACACGTGTGGTGCGCAGCGGCATTTAGCGGCCTTCTAATTACCAAAAAGCAACCCAAAAGCCATATAAGTCTGCTATTTCTGAAAAAAGGGGATCCCAGAGAAGCATTTACAACCATTTGTGCCATAATTGCAGAAGCTGTTTGAAAATAATTTCAGTGGGAAACCTAAAGTTTGTGACAAATTTTGTGAAAAAGTGAACTTTTTTTTTTTTTGATCGCATTTGGTGGTGAAATGGTGGCATGAAATATACCAAAATGGGCCTAGATCAATACTTTGGGTTGTCTTCTAAAAAAATATATATACATGTCAAGGGATATTCAGGTATTCCTGACAGATATCAGGGTTCCAATGTAACTAGCGCTAATTTTGAAAAAAAGTGGTTTGGAAATAGCGAAGTGCTACTTGTATTTATTGCCCCATAAATTGCAAAAAAGCAAAGAACATGTAAACATTGGGTATTTCTAAACTCAGGACAAAATTTAGAAACTATTTAGCATGGGTGTTTTTTGGTGATTGTAGATGTGTAACATATTTTGGGGGTCAAAGTTAAAAAAAGTGTGTTTTTTTTCCATTTTTTCCTCATATTTTATTATTTTTTTTTAGTAAATTATAAGACATGATGAAAATAATGGTATCTTTAGAAAGTCCATTTAATGGCGAGAAAAACGGTATATAATATGTGTGGGTACAGTAAATGAGTAAGAGGGAAATTACAGCTAAACACAAACACTGCAGAAATGTAAAAATAGCCATTGTCATTAAGGGTAAGAAAATTGAAAAATGGTCCGGTCATTAAGGGGTTAAAGATCTTGTAATGTGTTTTTTATTTTCTGTAATTTAGTGTTTGTTTTTTTGTAATTTAGCTAATTTTATTTAATTTAGTTAATTGTATTTAATTTAGGTAATTTATTTAACTGTAGTGTAGTGTTAGGTGTTAGTGTAACTTAGGTTAGGTTTTATTTTACAGGTCTGTAGTGCTGTAGTAGAGGCTAATCTCCCTCTTTAATTGCGGTGAGATGGAGTATATGCTGATGGTCCAATTAGGACAAAGGAGTGATCGTCGAAGTTGAGTGACTTACAGCAACCTATCTGGAGCGGAGGAAGGAGCAGTCTCGACAGGTGCCGACATCAGCTGTTAACGTCAGCTGCAACATCAGTCACACCACGTGGGCAGACACATCCGCAGGAGCAGAAACAAACTCCACTTACCCGGACGCGTACTGCAGGAAGGAGCGCAACTGCAAATCCAGCTGCACAGAGTGCACATTATTTGACATGCAGAGCCCTCAGCACCACAAAGAGATTCTGTGAAACGGCAGATACCTATCATAAAGGCTAAGGTACCGCTCTCATATGTGACATCAGCTTGATCCAATACTCCTCGGAGCAAGCATATGAGAGTATCTCTATAGTGACTTTCTTTCTCCTACAAAAGACGATTCTGTACATTTTTTATATTTTTATGCTTTATTGGTTTAACGTGACTTTTGGAAGTTTTTTCTGAATCTGCAGAGTTTTATATTTACTAACGTTTTTTAAGTGGTATCTTTTAATAGTTTACTGGACGTACAGATATATTCTGTTAATGCTTATTTTTAATGCGTACCTTTTATCTGTACTTGTGTAATACTTGTGTAATACTAGGGTAGGATTGTATCACCACCATCATATTTTTAGTTTCATTTTTATCTGACTACTACTTTAGACATCGCCACTATATAATTCACATGTCCTAGGATACACCTCTCTTCTGTAATTTGCTTTTATCAAGCTCATCTTTAGAGTTTAGGTGTGAGACTATAAGAGAAGGGATATTGTGGTTTTTATGTGATAGTCTAGTTTTCATTTTAACATAGAGAGTCTCTAGGTGATTTTTATTCCATTATTTATTCCATCCAATATTTTTTTGTTAAATTTGATTTAATAAACTGCTATTAGAATATACTACATTTATCCTTGATATTATCTGAGTATTATCTCGATCTGTTTAACAATCAAATTACCCTAGCATCTAGCGCCAGTACTTTCTCTTTTTTTCTCCAACTATTGTCCATTCCTAAACAACCATGGACACACATAACAATGGACTTCATTGTGGACCTCCCTCCTTCTGACCATCCTTCTGGGTTGTGGTGGATCGATTTTCCAGACTGGCTCATTTTGTACCCCTAAAGAAACTGCCTTCTGCCCAAGAATTATCGTCACATCTTCTCTTGCATGTGGTACGACTTCATGGCATTCACGTGAATATTGCTTCCGACAGAGGTCCACAATTCATCTCTACCTTTTGGAGAGCCTTTTGCAAGTTGATTGGAACCACTGTTTCCTTGTCTTCTGGCTACCATCCTCAGACTAATGGGCTAACTGAGAGAGTAAATTAGGATCTGGAGGCCTATCTTAGAACCTTTGTTAATTCTCTCCATACCAACTGGTCTGAGTTGTAACCCCTAGCTGAGCTGGCAAGGAACACTCATTGGCACTCTTCAATATGATGTTCTCCATTTCAAGCCGCAGCAGGTTATCAACCTTGTGTCTTCCCTCTTTCTACTCAGTCCACAGGGGTTCCTGCTGCAGACTGACACATACTAAGCTCACCACTCATTGGCAATGTATTTGCTTTCAGTTACGTTCCGCTGTCTCTAGACACAAGAGGCTTGCTGATCATCATAGGAATTCTGTACGTGCCATCTCAGTAGGTGAACGTGTTTGGGTCTCTACTCGACATATTCGTCTACGTCAAGCCAGTCACAAATTAGGGCCTAGGTTTATCCGTCCTTACAAAGTCCTGAAAAGACTGTCTCCTGTTGCCTACAAAGTGGCCTTGCCCAAAACCCTGCGCATACACCCAGTCTTCCACATCTCACTACTCAAGCCTTACATCAAGAATAGATATACCCGGCTCCGAGCTCCTGCTCCTCCACTCCTGGTTCGTGGTGACCCTGAATATGAGGTTGCTAAGATCCTGGACTCCAGATACAGGCACAGACAACTGCAGTATCTGGTACATTGGAAGGGTTACTCTGTGGCAGATCATTCCTGGGTTCCTTCCCGTGATGTGCATGCTCCAACTTTGGTCTCCAGATTCCATGTTGCTCATCCTTTAAGGCCGACTCTGGTTCTCGGAGGGAACCCTTGAGAGGGGTCTATGTCACGCTGCGCTGCTCTAGCTGTTGCTAGGGACACAGCGCCTACTGTTCTGCTCATGTAATGCTCGTAGGATATTCCTCTATCAGACCGAACTCGGCCAGTAGTCTTGTTATCCCGGCGTTGAGCTGGAATGATAGGGAACAACCCAGAGCAGAGAAAGTTAGTAAGAAGAGGAAGGCGGCACTCACCACAGGCTGGACAGTCCCCAGCGGCATCGGCAGAGCAGTCCAAGGACAAACCACTAGAATGGTCAGGCAGGCAGGGTTTGGCAACAGTAAAGCAGTCCAAGGGCACACCACTAGAATGGTCAGTCAGGCAGGATTTGGCAACAGTAAAGCAGTCCAAGGGCACACCACTAGAAAGGTCAGGAAGGCAGGGTTCAGCAACAAATAGGCAATCCAGAACAACAGGGGTTAATAAGCAGGCAGGGTTCAGCAACAGTATATCAATCCAGTAATTAAGGGTTATAGCAAGTAGAATAGTCAGACAGACAGGGTTCAGCAACAGTATATCAATCCAATAGTAAAAGGTTATAGCAGGCAGAGTAGTCAGACAGGCAGGGATAATACACAAGTAGGCTTTAAATGAAAACAACGACCTATCACACCCAGGAGCACACAAGGTAAAACCTATACTTGGGCAGTGATAGATCGTTGTGCTGACACTTACATAGGTGCAGGATTCGCGCCAGGCTTCCGGACCAGCATCAGGAAGAGGGGAGCGTGCGGCGATGGCGTCAGCGCCGCACACATCCGGATCCGACACAACCCCTGGCAACGAGCAGGGAAGGAGATGCAGCACCCCTAGCAACGGCTAAAGCGGCGCAGCATGACAGCTCTTTGCCTAGGGTAGAGTCGGCTCCTGTGTGCATGCAGCGGTGACATCATCGTTGCACACTCCTTTCATTCTGAAGCCGGTCAGGATCTCCTGTGGAGCGAATCCTGCGCCTTTGTAAGTTGCTCACTTTCTACCTATCACTGCTCAAGTATAGGTGTTACTTAGTGTGCTCCTGGGTGTGATTGTTACTGTATTCTGGATTGCCATAAGGTTATTAAACTCTGCCTGTCTACCCCTAAACTACTCAATTGCCCTACTGTTATTGAATTCTGCCTGTCTGACTACTCTGCTTGCTTAACCCTAAAATACTGGATTGCCATACAGCTGCTGAACTCTGCCTGTCTGACCACTCTGCCTGTTTAACCCTTGAACCATTGGATTGCTATACTGTTCCCGAACTCTGCCTGCCTGGCCATTCTATTGGTTTATTACTGAACTGTAATTATTGGATTCCCTTTGTTGACGATTCATGCCTGTTTCCGGTCCCTCTATTTCTTTACCCTTGAACTGCCATACCGCTGGATTCCCTACCTGTTCCCGCCAAAGACTACCCTGCCTATTGTGAGTACCACTTACCTCATTTTGCGAACTCTGCTCTGGGATATTCCCTATCATTCCCGCTTGACCCCGGTATAAGAAGACTACTGGCCAAGTTTGTTCTGATAGTGGAATATCCCACGAGCATTACAATCCCTTTTCATTCAACATATAACCGCATGATACGTCTCCGCCAACAGGAGACTTATTAGATTTACAAACTTCAAACTCTATATCCCAATGGTCTAAATGATAATATAGATTTAGCCGCTTTTAACAACTGAACACACAAAATGTTTTATCATATTAATATTCATACATCCTCCACCCAAACTGCAAATTAAACATTACTGCCCCTAAGAAAATAATTCTTATTAATCTAAAAATAGTGAAAACAAGATCAATATCACTAAAGATACCAAATGAGACACCAAACAAATGTAAAGATTAATCTATAAAAATACTTAACTCCCCTCCTTTTCCTTTTATAATCAGATTGAATAGCTTATGAATACCACAGAAAACCTTGCAGATGTCAATACTACATACGAATAAAAAGTAATTCCTTTAATTTTAGAAATGATAAGAATTCTTTTGTTGGAGAAAATCTGAATGCCAATATCACACTATGATTGCTTGTTCCATATTAGTTGCTCTTTTGACAACCGTTAATCAAAGTTCACAATTATAATCCAATGCCATTTTCAGAAGCAGGAGATTGGCTATTGCCAACTCTACTATAAACACTCCCACTTCTGATCACGTGAACAAATATCATAGCATAGCATCTAGAAATCTAGCATAGCATCTAGAAATATCTTTGGCAATTCTCCCTACATTTTTATTACAACCTAGTGCGGATTTTACTAGTATTTGAGTGGCTACATCCAATTTCCTATCACCAACTTTCGTCACAATCACGCCCACTTACGACTAAGCATAACAAACATTCCCTAACTATGAAGGTTGTGAGTATATTATGCACACAAATCTTACAAAGTATAATACGCCTCCTTTCAAAAGCAAACATCTATTGGTTATAGATGGACAACACCCCCCAAACATACAATATCAGTTATACTTAGCACAAACATTCCTGAGTGATGATACAGTCATTATTGATCAGAATCTCAGGTCTTAGGGCATATACAGTTGTGCTCATGAGTTTACATACCCTGGCAGAATTTATGATTTCTTGGCCTTTTGTCAGAGAATATGAATGATAACACAAAAACTTTTCTTTCGCTTATGGTTAGTGTTTGGCTGAAGCCATTTATTATCAATCAACTGTGTTTACTCTTTTTAAATCATAATGACAACAGAAACTACCCAAATGACCCTGATCAAAAGTTTACATACCCTGGTGATTTTGGCCTGATAACATGCACACAAGTTGACACAAAGGGGTTTGAATGATTATTAAAGGTAACCATCCTTACCTGTGATCTGTTTGCTTGTAATTAGTGTGTGTGTATAAAAGGTCAATGAGTTTCTGGACTCCTGAGAGACCCTTGCATCTTTCATCCAGTGCTGCACTGACGTTTCTGGATTCTGAGTCATAGGGGGAAAAAAGAATTGTCAAAGGATCTGTTGGAAAAATTGAGAATGCAAATCAGCAGTGTTCAAACTCTAATCAAGAAGTGGAAAATGAGGCGTTCTGTTTGATAACATACTGCATTCATCTTGCCATCAATTCTGACCAAATTTCCTGTGCCTTTGTAGCTCACACATCCCCAAAACATCAGCGATCCACCTCTGTGTTTCATAGTAGTAATGGTGTACCTTTCATCATAGGCCTTGTTGACTCATCTCCAAAATGTAGCATTTATGGTTGTGGGTAAAAAGCTCAATTTTTGTCTCATCACTCCAAATAAATTTGTGCCAGAAGGTTTGAGGCTTGTCTCTGTGCTGTTTGGCGTATTGTAAGCGGGATACTTTGTGGCATTTGCATAGTAATGGATTTCTTCTGGCCACTCGACCATTCAGCCCATCTTTCTGCCTCCTTATTGTGCATCTTGAAACAGCCACACCGCATGTCCTGTATTTCACCTGAAGTTATTTGTGGGTTTGTCTTTGCATCCCGAACAATTTTCCTGTCAGTTGTGGCTGAAATTTTAGTTGGTCTACCTGACTGTGGTTTGGTTTCAACAGAACCCCTCATTTTCCACTTCTTTATTAGAGTTTGAACACTGCTGATTTGCTGATAGAGAAGTATCAACTTTACAGGTTTCTACATTTCCTTTTAGGGTTATATCAAGAAAGTTCACTTCATTTTTATTCCATTCGAATGTGAAAGAGATACCACAGTCTGATCTATTAAGATGGTTAACAAAAATTCAGCATCTGATGCATTTCCATACCATATAAAGACCAGATCATCAATGAATCTCTTAAACAGACGAATTTTGTTTGAATAGGGATTACCACCTCCATAGATCACAGTTCTTTCCCACCAACCTAAGAATAGGTTGGCGTATGAAGGGGCAAAACGAGCCCCATCGCAGTGCCTAGTCTTTGAAGGTAGTACTCTCCATCGAACATAAAATAATTATGTTCCAATAGGAACTGGGTGACTTCAAGTATATACTCAATCATCCCTTCAGAAAAATTAGTACTCTCCTCAAGAAAATATTTGACTGCTTTCAAACCTAGCTGATGGGGAATGGTGGAATATAGCAACACCACGTCCACTGTCAGCCAGCTATATTCTTTCTTCCATTAACATTTCTCTACAATGTTAATAATGTCTGTGGTGTCCCTAATATGACTGGGGAGTTTGCATACAATGGGTTGCAGGATATCATCAAGCCATTCCCCTAAGGGCTCTAGTGGTAAGACCTGTGATGATGAGAGTATTCTATTAAAGAAAAGACTATCTGCTAGAGGTTATCAGAAAGGGATCATTACCAGAGCAGAGAGAGAAGTATCAAATATTGATAGGAAGACCCTGTTAAGAGAACAAATCAGTAAGGAGAGGGATACACGTCCCATTTTTACTAAACAATACTCCAATCAATATCATGATATTTGTAAAATAATCAAAAAATATCTTCCCCTAGCCTATGGAGATGATGTATTAAAGGACTCTCGGCTAGATTTGGAGTTTGGCGGTAGATGGCCTGCTAACGCTACGCGTGGTTTATGTCTAACGCACGGCATTGTTTGACTCCGGTATTTCGAGTTCAAAAAAGACCATCTAATGATGCTCCTAACGCGTGTATGTCACACGCGGAATCCTGCCCGCGTTAGACAGTCTCCCATAGAGATCAATGGAAAAGCAAAATAAATAGCTTTTTTCACCTAACACTCAATCTCGCGAGAAATACGCACAGCTCGGTCATATGACGCATACCACATCATGCACAACAATAACACGCCGCAAATGTCACAACAACAATCAATCAACAAAGCACACAAGCATTACACATTCACAAGCGGAGGGATTTTAAATAAAATTTAATACGGGGAATACGCATATACTTTAAGATGCGGAAATTCCCAAAATAACAACAAGGAATAAAAAATATATACATACACTAGCAAAATAATCGCATTCAATATCACTATATATTAGGACAAACATACATATACAACACTTCACTAATAACACACCATCGCAAATTCACATTTAAACAGAATACTATTGGACAATGTTAGAGAAAACGACCACTATGACATCATCGCATTCTACACATTCCACAAATACTAACTCAAAATGAGCATGCGCAAATTCACACAACTAATACACATTGCACTAATATTAATTGCTAATAAAGCACACCTGAACACAATTTACAACGGAAATTGGTACATCATTAAACATTTACACAGGGTATATAAGCACCACACAAGCATGGCTTCTTTGACTGTGTTGCTGGTGGGTCTTTGGAGATTGGAGGTTTAAGATTAGAGAGTTTGTGCATTATTGTGAGTGAGTTAGTGTTAGCGTGAGAGAGTCAGTTGTTAGTGTTATCGTGAGTGAGTTAGTGGGAGTGGGAGAGAGTCAGTTAGTGGGAGCGTGAGTGAGTTAGTGGTAGTGGGAGTTGTTAGTGAGAGTTGTTAGTGAGAGTTAGTGCTAGTGTGAGTCAGTTAGTGGGAGCGTGAGTTAGTGGTAGTGGGAGTTAGTGAGAGTTAGTGGGAGTGTTTGTTAGTGAGAATTAGTAGTAGTGTGTTAGTGAGAATTAGTAGTAGTGTGAGTTAGCGAGCGAGTGATTTTTCTGTACACTTAACACATTTACACGCAAACACATTCAATACATACATACACTTATCAATAACACTACATACACTCCATACCCCATACCCCCTCATACTACACTCCATACCCCATTCCCTGTAGTCCCATTCCCTTTCATCCCATTTACTCTTATCCCATACCCCATACCCATCCCATACCCATCCCCTAGTTACATTTAGTTTACATATCCTCCTTTTAGTCTTCTTCTTCTTTTGGTTTATTTAAATACTCCTTACCCTCTTTGTTTTTTTAGATCCCTCTCACACTTTCAGCACTTTTTTTGTCTTTTTATTTCTTTATTTTGACCCCCTTTCATTTCATCACACTCACTTTTTGTTTGATTATTTGGGGTTTAGTTTAGGGAACAGATGGAGGGCAGGCAGGGGAGAGGTAGAGGGGGGAGGAGAGGGAGGGGGAGAGGAACAGGGCAGAAGGGGGGCAGGAAGCGGGGGTGGAAGCGGTGGGTGGACCCAGCCACTTGGTTCAAGATGAACAAGTGGCTGGGCCCAGTGGCGGACAGAGTAGGGCTTCACAGTCCGGGAAACATCGTCACAGGGGAAGGCCAAGGCGACTAGGGAGGCGAGGTTTTCGATGGAGGAGAAGGAGGCCCTTGTAGAGGCCTATATGGCCAGGTATAGGAGGCTGCAGCACCAGAAGACTACCCCGACTGAGAAGAGGAGGCTCTGGAATGAGATAAGGAATGCAGTCAATGCAGTGGGTGGCCGGAACAGAGATATGGACTCTATAAAACATCGCTACCGGGACTGTAAGATGGATCTCAAGAAAAAGTTAAGCATGGAGGCCCGACATTACGCAGGAACCGGTGGCGGCCCTGCCCTGGAAATCGAGTACTGCTGATGGGAGGAAATGTTGCGGCCCAGCATCTCCGAGGTGGATGTAGTCGGTATCGGAGGAATTGATACCGGGAACCTGCCATTCTCATCTGACGGTAAGCTCATTGAAGAATAAATTCACATACGAATGTATTTCAAGGGACACTATACGCAAACCTTTACTTTCATGATTGAGGTAGAGAATATTGAAAAAATGTAGAGAAAAATATGGATATAACAGAGCACTCAAATAGTACTAATAGTAAATAGTTCTGTATGATGAGTTTGCAGGATTGGGTGTAATATATAAAACGTAACTTTTAATATATGTTGAAATTAAAATAAATTGTGACAAACATTCACACAAATAAGTGTATATAAAAGCATTTAAAATAAATGATAAATGCTGAGATACCGGTTTGTGACTATCTATTGTGTGTTAAGTGGGTAGGTCTGGCAAAGAAGCACCATAATATGCTCACGGATTGCACGATTGCTAGTCTAAAAAGAGGATTGACCTCACACAAAATTAACTGACTGGTGCAATACTGGAGCAGTGCTATCTCTGTCAGAATCCCACACAATTGAATATACTCAAATTAAGTTAAATACAAGCTCATACAATTGTACTGGTTTGTAATGAGCCTGGACATAAATCGATGTCCAGAAATGATTACCAACGAAATAGCTTGTAAGTAAATGTCTCTAAGAATTAAGGTTTTAACACACTAACTAATAAATTCTCAGCATTTATCAGAGCGCCTGATGCGCATTTCGCCACGTCCGTGGCTTTCTCAAAGGCTAACCCGTCCTGCCTCATGCTCAGGGTTTAAGTATTACTTGGAGCCAATCATAGGTGAGTATTCATACACACCCCCAAGTGCTGGCCAATCACCTTAAGTCTGTCCTATTGGTCGATCGTATGTCACATGACTTTGTAATAGCAAAGAGGCGTGACTCCTCACGCCGGTGTCAACATGAATGAATGTAAACACTCAGGCGCATTTGATCAGAGGAATATTAGTGTTGCATTGTTAATAATGAATTGCATATATTCTCCAGTATGGTTAGATAAGCGTCTAGCACGTCTGTACCCCCGCCATCAATATTTTCATTACTATTCTCTGTTATCATGATTATTTGTATAATCAGACTTATAGGGTCATATGATCAATTGTGTAGTTGGGTCTACTATGGAGTTATGGACAGCGAGTCGTCCCATCTTAACTTAAAGGAAAATATATATATACCCCAATGACAATTCCTCAGAGTATGTCCACAGTCGATAATTTATCTGTCATACATATTTAACTGGATTTTCATTAGAATAACACGCATTAATAAAAACAAAACACTTGTTCTATTACGCTCAAAAAGGTACTATAAAGAAGACGTTCCTAAATACATAGTTATTCTAAAGTTATTTTAAACTACACTTGTCTGAGTAAAGGCTTGTCATTACAGCAAACTTGCTAAATTAACATCCGTACCACGCTAAATATATATCTCTAGGTACCAGTGATAAGTACAGTTTATGTGGTGTGTTATATGCGTTACGAATCATGCATATCTCCATAATTTAAAACATATCACTTGTGGATTAGTGTATCAGCCACAGTAATATATACATTAACCATCTGAATGCCAATCACAATTTGAAGTTTTATAACACAAGGAACTGCATTCATACTGGTTATATTAGATTGTATATTTTATAATGTCTCTGTGTAGTAATGTGTATTCCGGAAGCCATCTTAAAAAGAGTAAGCTAATATTTGAATTTTTGAGTTTTTGTTTCATGCTCTATCATTTGTTACTATAATAAACACATAGTTGCATTTATGGCTTCGTGTCTTTATTAGTTCATTTGCCATTAGTATGTGTGTCCGTATTATTAAATCCATGAAGAAGATAGTATTAGACAGATTATCAGACAGATAACAATTGTTTGCAACATATGTTGATATATTTCTACAGATTCACAAGAAGGAATTATATCCATCCTGTTCGTTGAGACCTAGCGGTGCTAGAGTGTCCAACCAAAATATCCAGCGGCACTCCGCTTGGAGTAGCATGCTTTCCACATTTCCTGCTCTAATACCAGGTTTGATTACTTGCAGTACTGATACTTTTAATTCAGGTTTGGTGCCATGATTCTTTAGGTAATGCTTGGCAACGGGCGTTAGATTCTTTCCTTTCTCTTGATCTTTCAGACAGTTCTTTATACTGCTTATATGTTCACCCAGTCACGTACGTAGCTCTCTTGTGGTTATTCCGATGTACCTTTTGCCACATTTACATAATAGGCAATATACTACATTTTTGGTTTTACAATTGGCAAAGCTAAGCATCCTTTTCTTGCTTCCTGTTCTAGTCACATATTCTCTCTCATTCGAAATATGTTGACAAAAACTACATGTACCGCATGCATATGTACCACATATATATTTGTTCGTTCTTCTCTTGGTAAAGTGGCTCTTAACCAACATATTGCCTATTGTCGGAGCTCTTCTCCAGCTTGTCTTTATTCTCTCACCTACAAATGGTGATAGATCTTTGTCAGATTTGAGAATTCCACTGTGTTTGTTCAAAATATTTGTAATTTTGTTATGGTTATTATTATATGTAGTAACAAATCTGACCTCCTTTTCTGCAGATTGTACTTTCTTTTTAGGGATTAGTAATGATTCCCTAGGTGTTCTCTTTGCTCTCTGATAGGCTTTGCGTATTATCCTGCGACTGTATCCTCTATTCTTTAGCCGTGTCTTAAGTTCTCTGGCTCTCTCGTTAAATACTTTGAAGTCCGTACAGTTTCTCTTTATCCTAAGGAATTCCCCCGTAGGGATTGCATTTTTAGTTCCTCTGGTATGGCAACTGTCATACTGTAGTATTGAGTTGGTTGCAGTTTCCTTCCTAAACAGGTCAGTTTTGATATGGTCATTCTCATCCCTGTAGATGGTAATATCCAAAAACTCCACTTTGTTACTATTCACACAGTATGTCAGTTTCAAGTTGATATCATTATGATTCAGAATCGCAATGAATTCTTTGAATATCTCTACACTGCCTGTCCATATTATGAAGAGATCGTCTATGTACCGGCACCACATATTAATATGTTCAGTATATTTTGACATATTTTCATTAAAAACAAATTCACTCTCCCACCACCCTAGGTAAATGTTCGCATATGTAGGGGCGCAAGATGACCCCATAGCGGTGCCTTGAATTTGTAAATAAAAGTTGTCATTAAAAACAAAGTAATTATGTGTCAGTACAAATTGCAATAGTTTGATCACAAACTTATTTCTCTCAGATCTATCATTGGATTGCATGCTTAGGAAGAATTCAACAGCTCTTAGTCCATATTCATGTTTTATTGAGGTATAGAGCGATTCTACGTCGCAGGTGATCAGAAAGGAATCTTTGTCTAGTGTTAAGTCATTTATTTTGCTCAGGACATCCATAGTATCACGGGTATAGGATGGTAAAGCCCATACTATCTCCCTCAAGTATAGATCCAAAAATTTACTCCCTTGTTCACATAGACTATTTATGCTGGAGACAATAGGTCTCCCAGGCGGCATATCTTTGTTTTTGTGAATTTTGGGCAAAAAGTAGATAGTGGCAATCCTTGGGTTCTTAACTTGTAAGAACGACCATTCCTTAGGGCTGATTAGATCATCTGCTTTTGCTTCATTGATCAGTTTTAGATAATCATTCAGAAATTGCGACGTGGGATTTGAAAATAAATGTTTATAACATTTACGATCTTTCAATTGTCTATTTGCTTCCGCAATATATTTTTCCTTCTCCCAAATCACAATATTCCCTCCTTTGTCCGATGGTTTGATGATCACATCATCCCATGAACTGATTTCTTTCAGTGCTTCCTCTTCTTTCTTTGTGATGTTTCTTATTTTTGTACCCGGTAATTCAAGAAAGTCATGTATGACCATTCTCAGAAAGACCTCAATTTGTGGTACCTTCGGTTGGTGGCATATAGGTGGATTTGAGTCTGATCTGTTTATCAAGAAACTTATCATTTATACCTATTCCAGGTTCTTCGTTTTCGTTTAGTAGTTCAATCAAAGTGTCTAGTGTTTGGAGATCGGTAGTTGTACTGTCCTCATGGGTACTATACATTTTCTTTAATATCAATTTCCTACAGAAAAGATGTAGATCCTTTATTAAATCAAATTTATTCAATGGAGGGGAGGGTGAGAATGACAGGCCTCTGGATAGAACATGATTTTGTGTTTCTGTAATTACTCTTTGTGTGAGGTTTATAACTTGTAATTTGTCACTATCCTCATTTACCATTTTGGGCGCTTCCCCCAGTCCTCCCTTCTCCTGTACCCACTGTACAGTGGAAAGCATGCTACTCCAAGCGGAGTGCCGCTGGATATTTTGGTTGGACACTCTAGCACCGCTAGGTCTCAACGAACAGGATGGATATAATTCCTTCTTGTGAATCTGTAGAAATATATCAACATATGTTGCAAACAATTGTTATCTGTCTGATAATCTGTCTAATACTATCTTCTTCATGGATTTAATAATACGGACACACATACTAATGGCAAATGAACTAATAAAGACACGAAGCCATAAATGCAACTATGTGTTTATTATAGTAACAAATGATAGAGCATGAAACAAAAACTCAAAAATTCAAATATTAGCTTACTCTTTTTAAGATGGCTTCCGGAATACACATTACTACACAGAGACATTATAAAATATACAATCTAATATAACCAGTATGAATGCAGTTCCTTGTGTTATAAAACTTCAAATTGTGATTGGCATTCAGATGGTTAATGTATATATTACTGTGGCTGATACACTAATCCACAAGTGATATGTTTTAAATTATGGAGATATGCATGATTCGTAACGCATATAACACACCACATAAACTGTACTTATCACTGGTACCTAGAGATATATATTTAGCGTGGTACGGATGTTAATTTAGCAAGTTTGCTGTAATGACAAGCCTTTACTCAGACAAGTGTAGTTTAAAATAACTTTAGAATAACTATGTATTTAGGAACGTCTTCTTTATAGTACCTTTTTGAGCGTAATAGAACAAGTGTTTTGTTTTTATTAATGCGTGTTATTCTAATGAAAATCCAGTTAAATATGTATGACAGATAAATTATCGACTGTGGACATACTCTGAGGAATTGTCATTGGGGTATATATATATTTTCCTTTAAGTTAAGATGGGACGACTCGCTGTCCATAACTCCATAGTAGACCCAACTACACAATTGATCATATGACCCTATAAGTCTGATTATACAAATAATCATGATAACAGAGAATAGTAATGAAAATATTGATGGCGGGGGTACAGACGTGCTAGACGCTTATCTAACCATACTGGAGAATATATACAATTCATTATTAACAATGCAACACTAATATTCCTCTGATCAAATGCGCCTGAGTGTTTACATTCATTCATGTTGACACCGGCGTGAGGAGTCACGCCTCTTTGTTATTACAAAGTCATGTGACATACGATCGACCAATAGGACAGACTTAAGGTGATTGGCCAGCACTTGGGGGTGTGTATGAATACTCACCTATGATTGGCTCCAAGTAATACTTAAACCCTGAGCATGAGGCAGGACGGGTTAGCCTTTGAGAAAGCCACGTGGCGAAATGCGCATCAGGCGCTCTGATAAATGCTGAGAATTTATTAGTTAGTGTGTTAAAACCTTAATTCTTAGAGACATTTACTTACAAGCTATTTCGTTGGTAATCATTTCTGGACATCGATTTATGTCCAGGCTCATTACAAACCAGTACAATTGTATGAGCTTGTATTTAACTTAATTTGAGTATATTCAATTGTGTGGGATTCTGACAGAGATAGCACTGCTCCAGTATTGCACCAGTCAGTTAATTTTGTGTGAGGTCAATCCTCTTTTTAGACTAGCAATCGTGCAATCCGTGAGCATATTATGGTGCTTCTTTGCCAGACCTACCCACTTAACACACAATAGATAGTCACAAACCGGTATCTCAGCATTTATCATTTATTTTAAATGCTTTTATATACACTTATTTGTGTGAATGTTTGTCACAATTTATTTTAATTTCAACATATATTAAAAGTTACGTTTTATATATTACACCCAATCCTGCAAACTCATCATACAGAACTATTTACTATTAGTACTATTTGAGTGCTCTGTTATATCCATATTTTTCTCTACATTTTTTCAATGTTTATCTAGGATATTGAGCACCCCCCACCCTATTAATTAGTTAAAAAGGAAAAACCCCTTTTTCCTTTTGTTTATTAGGTATAATTGTGTTGGGGATCTAATATGTATCTTACTATTACAGTATCTCACTACTATTATTTATAAAACTGAGGTAGAGAATACAATTTGACAAAACATTCAAATGTACTTATATTACCTAATTTGAATCATTCTTGAGATATATTTTAATGAAGAAATAGCCATGCACACGGTGAACCAATCACAGGAGGCAGCTATATTCAGCTAACAATCAGCATCTAAGCATATTTAGATATGCTTTTCAGCAAAAAAATATCCAGAGAATGAAGCTAATTAGATAAGAAAAGTACATTAGAAAGTTGATTATAAATGTATGCTTCTAAATCATGAAAGATAAAACATTGGGTTTCATGTCCCTTTAAGGATCAGATTAATGCTATTACGCTGTTTACACGCATTCACAATTACTTTGCGGTTACATCAGTATCTAGGCTATAGGTTAGGTGTGCATTTAAACAGACTGAAAACAAACGCTAAAACATTCAGATTGACCAGAGATATCACAAACACGGTTTAGAAAATGCGGAAATCGTATTGATTGTTAGATTTCAAAGTGGATTAATGATTCTGCATTTGTAATTGTATCGTAAGCTAAGTAATTTAAAGCTTAATTTGCAAATATGCTAATATATACAATTTTTATTTTTTTAAATATACAGAGTCTGGGAAGGAGGCAGCACAACAAATACAGCCTCCTCCATCTCCCCGGGATGAGAGTGGTGGGGAGGAATTTCCACTTCGGAGGGAAGAGGCCCCCCGTGACGAAGAGGGAACGGAAGCAGATGAAGAGGCCCCGGAAGCAGAGGAGGAGGCCGCGGAACCAGAGGCCCCTCAAGGACCCGCACACCGCCGTGCACGGTCACCCACGCCGTGCACGGATACCCCGCCAAGCACAACAAGAGGAAATAGCGGAGGTGCGGGTTCTACTGGACTACATAGACCAGATGCGTAACTCCTGGATACAAAATATCGAAGGCCGAACTCGAATTCTTGATGGACAAAACCAAATAATTGAAGGCCAAAACCAAATAATAAACATACTTAATAGAATAGAACAAGGGCAAAACAGAATCATTAATCTACACCAAGAGATGTTTAATTTTTTCCGGGAGGCGCATGCTGGTCTGCCTCCTGGTCCGCCTCCTGCTGCTGGGCCTCCTGCTGCTGGGCCTCCTGCTGCTGGGCCATCTTCTCCTGCCGGCCCATCTTCTCCTGCCGGGCCATCTCCTCCTGCCGGGCCATCTTCTCCTGCCGGGACATCTCCTCCTGCCGAGCCATCTTCTCCTCTTCAGCCATCTTCTCCTCCTCAGCCATCTTCTCCTCCTCAGCCATCTTCTCCTCCTCAGCCATCTTCTCCTCCGCACCTTGGTCGTCCCAGTACTCTTCCTTCCACTCTTCCCACAACCTCTCCAAGGAGAACTTGTCAGAGTCGGCAGTTGCCCCTCCCAGAGCCTCAGCCCCGTGGGAAGAGGGGAAGGAAGAGGAAGTATTTGTTTTCATGTTTAATGTTTTTTTTATTTAATGTGTAATGGATAGGTATGTGATGATGTGGTTTTCATACACTTGTGGACCACACTCTGTATATAATCTACTTCTATGGGACCGGGTCCATGGAGGCAGATTGTTTGCAGAGTGTGGGTTATAAGTGTGTGAAAACCACATCATCATATACCTATCCTTGTTCATGATATTGATTGGTTTCTGTGATGTGATGTCCAAACTGTTTCCCGAATCGCAAACAAAATTATCATTACAATTATCCATGATGGCATATTACTGTTTGAATGCCAATAACACAGCTTAAAGGGACAGTCAGAAAATTATTGATTACAAAGAAAACACTGTATTACGCATTATCAAGTTGGAAACAACAAAAAATGGAGAAATACGTGTGACTTATGTGCTTACCCTTGTATCTATGACTATGAAAAATGACCACTTATTTGTTGTTCTGACATAACAACATTTTAGATATCAATGATCAATACATGGTAAATAATATGCTGTATGAGCACAAGGTTTTACATATACAAATGCTATCCAAATGCCCTCTAGTGGTCAAATTGTATAATGATTACATGCACTCTTCAAGCTCGAAGAAATGAGCACACGAACCTCATAGGTTTAGCTAGCAAATTAAAATAAACACAGACAAATGATTAATTGGTGAGAAACATTTGATATAATTGATATTACAAAATTGACTTTTAGAATAATGCAAAACATTATTTGTTTTCTAAACTGTCCCTTTAACAAAATTAACAAAAGATATTTGTTTTAACAATGAATATGGTTTAAAGTCCTTTTAGGAGTGGGGGGTGAAAATATGCTAACAATAATATATTTGGAGATTAACCAATGTGGAACTCATACATGATACAAAAATCAACATTTGCATTAAAGGGACAGTATACTATATTTTTAACAGAACTGTATGTAATAGACACTACTAGAAACAACAAGATTAACATATACTGATATCAATATTACAAAGCTTTAAACACTTTCAAAGAAAATCGGGTTAGCTCTATTGAAAATATAGATGAACCCCCATTACAACCGTAAAACAAGACAATACACCATCATACACAAAACAGGAGAAAGCTGGAGATGGTACTCACATGAAACTTAGAGGCTTGGCGAGGAGTCTGAAAATTACTTACATTTTATTTGAACAGAAGCAAAATGAAACGTGTATTTGTTAAACAATGGACTATCTAACTAGAGAACAAATTAAAAGATTTGATTTATAATGTGAGTGTCTAAAGAACCTTTAATAAAATATACAACGAAATTACATTTAGAAGAAGTCGGCATCATATATTTAGCATATGATAAAGATAAATGCATATAGATTACTTTATTCTAACACAATAGCGCATATTTATGAATTAGATATCTTTAACATTAAACACAACAGTCATTTTTCAGAAAAAGGAACATATTGTTGACAAACATATTAAACAACATTGACTATAGAGATTTGCACTTGCCTCGAAATATCATATGCATGAAAACATTTTGCTTTCGTTCGTTAATTCAACCAGACATCCAGCAAAAGAGAATGTGGTGGTCTTTATCAGCTACGGGTCAACAATGTAACATGATGCAAAAAATCCATATTCGCAAGGTTTTTAAAATTGGCTTCATTCACAAACGTGTTTAACGTGCACAAACAAATATTGCGGGACTACGTAATACAATCAGACGTTTTTTTACCTTTGCATGTGACGTCTTAATTAACATGGCGCTTCCTTGATCACGTAAGAACGCCATCCAATAAAAGGCACATTCTTGATCACGTAAGAACGCCCAAAAAAAAAGGCGCATCCTTGATCGCGTCAAAACGCCATCCAATAAAAGGCACATTCTTGATCACGTAAGAACGCAAACCAAAAAAAGGCGCATCCTTGATCGCGTCAAAACGCAATCCAATAAAATGCACATTCTTGATCACGTAAGAACGTCAGTCAATACAAGGAATCATTGGACAGCCTGGCAGGTGACGTCTTAAGCAACATGGCGCATCCAAGATCGATGAAAAACCGCAGCCAATACAAGGACTCAGTTGACAGCTTGGCATATCAATAAGAAACGTATTTATATTTTAGTAACTAGTATGTGTGTAGATTGCTATCTAGGAATGTCACGAAATCATGAATCATCTTTTCGGACTTGACTGTCCCTTTAACTATAGCTATGGTGTATATCTTTAACATTTAAAAGATACACATGAGAAATACATATGCCATTGATGTTTTAAGATATGTTTAGATTGTTTTGGAATAACAATAATGACACATGTATTGATTAAACGTGTCATTTATTCAAGTTGAAATATGGTCAGCCTACCTATAGCTATATATGGGAGGAGAAGTATTTTGTTAACATATTTGTTAAAAAATATTCATCATCTAAAATATGCGCATTACACACAGAGATTTATTTGGTTACACTTTTACAATAAGATAGAATTGAAAATGAAATACATGTGCTGTCAACATTACAATAAGATTGTTTATTAATAAGATTATATGTCCTTGTTCATGTAAAAAGGACAAAAACACTTTAGAAATGGAAATACATTCATTAACAATTGTGCTCACCATCACTTAAAGGGACATTATTTTGTTTTTAAAAAGAGGATACACATAGACAATACTATTTCAATAAAATGAACACTTTACAGGGATTATATCATTGTATCAATCCTCAGATCATTTGTTAAAGGTGCATCAATTCATGCAGAGTTTCTAAATACACACATGGATGTGAAAATTGAAATATACATATATACACAAATAACAATCTATATATACATATATAAAAGAATTACTATGCTAATCATAATCATGCAATGATAAAGCTTTGAGAAAAATATATAAAGACAAATAATAAAATTACATTGGAGATGTTAATCTTAAAGTCATTTACAATTGTATTACATATATGATTCTTGAAAATCCATTATTTTTGGTAGGTCCCTTTAAGGATCAACCAGATAAACTAGAGCTTCCAATCAATAAAATGAAGAATGAGGACAAAGAATCGTGCAATGACATGTCTTTTATTAGTATGTAAGAAAACATCAACAACGTTTATAAATAATCTTGTAAAAATAAGGAATATTTGAGCCATATGACAAGGTAACAGAGTGCATCACAGTCCATGAAGAGAGTTGCCAAGGGCCAGCATAGCCCCATTGGAGACATATGACAAGGTAACAGAGTGCATCACAGTCCATGAAGAGAGTTGCCAAGGGCCAGCATAGCCCCATTGGAGACATATGACAAGGTAACACAGTGCATCACAGTCCATGAAGAGACTTGCCAAGGGCCAGCATAGCCCCATTGGAGACATATGACAAGGTAACACAGTGCATCACAGTCCATGAAGAGAGTTGCCAAGGGCCAGCATAGCCCCATTGGAGACATATGACAAGGTAACACAGTGCATCACAGTCCATGAAGAGAGTTGCCAAGGGCCAGCATAGCCCCATTGGAGACATATGACAAGGTAACACAGTGCATCACAGTCCATGAAGAGAGTTGCCAAGGGCCAGCATAGCCCCATTGGAGACATATGACAAGGTAACACAGTGCATCACAGTCCATGAAGAGAGTTGCCAAGGGCCAGCATAGCCCCATTGGAGACATATGACAAGGTAACACAGTGCATCACAGTCCATGAAGAGACTTGCCAAGGGCCAGCATAGCCCCATTGGAGACATATGACAAGGTAACACAGTGCATCACAGTCCATGAAGAGACTTGCCAAGGGCCAGCATAGCCCCATTGGAGACATATGACAAGGTAACACAGTGCATCACAGTCCATGAAGAGAGTTGCCAAGGGCCAGCATAGCCCCATTGGAGACATATGACAAGGTAAAACAGTGCATCACAGTCCATGAAGAGAGTTGCCAAGGGCCAGCATAGCCCCATTGGAGACATATGACAAGGTAAAAGAGTGCAACAGGCACAACAATAAACTTAGAAAAAGGCCAAATGGCAACAATAACAAAAACATCAACATGTGGACGGAGGATTCTTATCTGCGCCCTTGGAGCATCTCCAGATCCTCCACTTACTGGTCATCCTCTTCATCGTCCTGTGCATGTCCAGCTCCGGATTCAGGCCTTGAATTTAATAGCATGATCTGCCGCAGAGTCAAATCCTGAACCTGGAGCTGGGCCTGCATGGTGTCGTTCATCCCTCTCAAGACAGCTGCGTTCCTCAACACGGCCTGCTCTACTCGTGCTATACCTTCTAGCATGAGCCATGCTGAGTCACAGCCTAAAATAAAGAATAAATCAAATATTAAGGATAATTACACAATAGACGAAAAAATAAGCAAAGATACATTGTCATCATAAAGACAAATCATTCTTTACAGCAATTTGTTTAAATTGATTCTTTACACATTAAATATGTTATTCAGACAGACCGAAATCATTAAAGGGACAGTTTACTCAAACATGTTGTCCCCTTTAATTGTTTTTCGATGATCCACTTATACAGCTTGAGTGTATCAAATCTTGTTAAAGGATTTACATTGTACTTACATTAGCAATTTAAATATTTTAATTATACTGTGGTAGGCACACCTATCCTTAAACATTTTTGCGTTGAGGACAAGCTGTGTAAACATAGCAACCTGAAGAAATTACATTCCCACTGGGTTAGACAAGAGATAATGTATCAACATTTGTACATAAATTGTTGGATCCAAGTAGTGGTGATTGGTATATGTAGTGATATCAAATTAAAGGGACACTGAACCTAAATATTTAATTGACTGATTCAGATAGAGCATGACATTACAAATATGAAAAAATTACACATATTCTTTAAATGTTAGAATTCTCTAGCTAGATTTTGAATGCAAGAATGTAGGTTTATAGGGCAGGCCATATTTGTTTATCAACTTTGGTTGTCCCTGCTGGTTGATGGATACATTCATCCAACAATAAAGAAATGATGTCCACAATTATTTTCTATTTAAAATTAATTCTAGGCATTTCTTTGTTTCAATAAAGATAGCAAGAGAATGAAGAATAATTCATAAGAGTAGTAAATTATAAATTTGATTAACATTGCATGCTCTATTTGAATCACAATAGAAACAATTTTCCTTCAGTGTACCTTTAAGTATCTTATAATGTGGATTTTGAATGATACTTACAGCTGTGCCTGGGAAGGACAATCCGACACCCAGGACAATGAAGGTTGAGACAGGGGGGAGGGATGGGATTGTGTTGGGGAGGGATGGGATTGGGTTGGGGAGGGATGAGCTGCTGTTCCGGGGTAGGCCATACAGCTGGGGAGTGTTGAGTTGGGGTCTGGGCAGCTGTACGGGCCATAATACGGGGAGAGCGGCGAAGGGGGGTGAAGGGGCGTGTTTTGGGAGGGACAGGGAAGGGGCGTTTTTTGGGAGGGACAGGAAATGACAAATGGGAAGGGCCGGCAGGGGTCTGGGCAGGGGTCTGGGCCTGGGCAGGAGTCTGTGCCTGGGCAGGGGTCTGGGCCTGGGCAGTGGTCTGTGCCTGGGCAGGGGTCTGGGCCTGGGCAGTGGTCTGGGCATGGGCAGGGGTCTGGGCATGGGCAGGGGTCTGTGACTGGTCAAGGGACTGGGCAGGGGCGGAAACCAGATGACCAGAGGTGGAGGATCCATCTGAAAAAAATAATCCAAATATATTAACATCTCATACATCATGAAATCAAATCAACGCATTTCAAATTGATTATGTTTTCAATATACTTCGAAGTGTGTTTGAATTTCTAAACAATTATGAAATGAGGATATGGTATGCATATAGGCACTCAGATGAATATCAATGACTGTCTGTACAATTATAACATTATTATTGTGTTTTGGCCTGGAATATGCATGTGACATAATGATGGCATGAATTATAAATTTATAAAAAAAAAAACATATTTTCATGCTGCCTGATATAGAAAGGGGGCAGTAGTGTATTTGAACAGACAAATAATATTCCTTTTTAAAGTGCAAAAGCTGTAGACTTTGAATGTCTTCAATAAAATGATTTCCAATAAAGCAACATGTTGGAAACATGATAGATATATTTCACATACCATCAGACTTCAAGGAAGCCTCTTCCTCCTCCGTCACACATGTTAAATCAATCTCTGTAAAACATAACATGTTGTGTACACGTTAAGATCAGATATTATAACATATGTTACTGTTGATCAAAGACACACATCAATGTTGCATTAAAGATATACACACCCAAAGTTATGATTTACATCATTTTGATGGAGCATACAAATGACATTAGATTTGTTATTCTCAATTATTCCGATTTTCGATGTATTGTTTGTATTAATTTTAAAATCATAAAAGCATAGTACATAGAACATTTAAGATTTCTCATGTTTGTATCACTTGATGACTGTTGTCAAAAATGAACATGGAAACAAACATATGCTATACATCTTCTGAATAACAAAGGTGTAGACTAAGAAAGTTTTAATTATTAATCTTTCAATATTCAAAGAAAATTAATATATAATCAGAGGAGTAAATTATATGTTTGTTTCAAATGTTATGCTTCATCAGAATCATGCTCATAATATTGATTACCAATACACCTTCAATGACATATAAATGAGTCAATGGACTTACCAGGAGACCGCAAAGGCGGCTCTGTGTCAGTGCTGGATTCCTGTGGGCTCCCCACACCAACTCTCTCTATGAATGATATAGATATATATTAGTGAACACATTTGGGATAGCACTAAATCACATCTGTAGCGAATTTTAAGAATAATCAACTTGAAAATGTGAAGAATAGAGCAGTCATTAAACAAAAAAATGTTTGATTGAATCAAGGGGATTCTGTTAAAAATGATGTATTGAACATATGTTTAATTTCTGACTATATTAGACATCAAACTCATCTCATACGATGCTATTGCATATCTAAATATACCCATTGATCAATGTTCTTAAAAGAATACACACAAACCACATTTTGAATAACAGCTGTTGACAAATATAAACAAAGACATGTGGCACATCGAGCCATTTGTGCAATGTACAGTAATCTTGTTTAGGACACAACACATATTTATCACAATACAAAACCAAATTGATTAGTACAAATATGTAATCATGGTGCTGTTAGAGTATGCTGATATCTATAAAGTAACTCCAACAGTGAATATGTGAATTATATATCAATATTGTCTAATCCAAAGAATGTAAAGATGAATGAATCTATTGTTTATTAAAGGGACACTGACATGATTTATTTCAATCATTGATTTCACTGTTCAAACTGTTCCAAATTATTTAACATTGACTCCTATTATAATTTGAATGTTGCTACATTTTAATCTTAAAGGCAGATAAGCAATATTGGATTCAATAAATATTGTTTGTTGAAGGTATCCACCAATCATCAATCAAAACCCAGGTTGGTCAACCAAAATTGAGCTGCAGATAAACGTACATTCTTGATTTTAAAATACATTTAGCAATAGAATATTTCACATATGATTATAGTATTATATTTAAATGTTGATTAATATTGCATGCTCTATCTGAATGACAACATTAATAATTTTAGATCAGTATCCCTTTAATATAAAATTATATTGATTTGACAATGTTGGTGTTAATGAATTCTCGACTCCATATGTTGATGTAATGAATGGGATTGAGCATGCAATTCCAATCTAATATGTTATTTAAGGATATCCTAAGAATTATTTAATTTTCATCTATTAAAGGGACATGAAGCTCTAAATGTGTAATTGTATACTTTTTTAAACTATGTACTACTGTTATCTGAACACATGATTTTAACTTTTGGAAATATGCCAATTTATGCATAGAAAAACAGCCGGATAATACCAGTAATGCATTGTTTAACCTAAACCAAAATCCATTAATTTGTTTATGAACTAAAACAATAGACTGAACCAATGTAGCTCATAAAATGTTTAAACAAAACAATAAAATCACGTTTAAAAATAATTCTATGTAAAATTTAGTTGGCATGTCCCTTAAATGACGTGATCAATTTCAAAAATTGAATCTATATTTTTAAAATCTAAACATATGCAAAATTGTGTGTATTATTTAAAAATGTATACAAATAAGATTAAGCAATACACAAGGGAAGAATATAAATTGGACATTCAAAGAATCTTACATTAAAATTAAGACATCCAGAATAGATGGGATATCTTAAATTAAAAAAAAAATCAGAGTAGTCTTACAATGTAATCCTATTTTTTTGTTTTATTCATTCTTATTTGAAAAAAGTTTTAAAATCCATTTTGAAGATACATATAAATATTGAACAATGTGGATTTAGTATGTAATGTTCTGTCCATGTTTCTAAGACAAATGTCAATTAAAATGAGACATACCATACTGTGACAAGCCCTGCCTTGAGGATCCAGCACCAACATCCAGATCTGTAATATATTAAATGAGGATTGGATATCATTAATACAAATCATGCCATGTTTAAAATCTTTACATTATTAGCAAATCAATTAAAAAATATTAATCCTTTGGTAGTCCCATGAGTTAATTGTTTCCTCAATTCAATTCATGATAAATATATCCTGTACTCTTATTTTCAATCAGTTGTGTTGTTTACTGTAGCTTAAATTATTTTTTGTGTTATTTCATTCTCATCAATTGATGGGCATATGTTATAATTTATTTGGATTTTTCTTTTTTTATTATGTATAATATTGAAAATAAGAATACTGTATTCTTCACATATATAATAATTCACATTTCATTTTGACCAACATGTGTAAAGCAATGCCACTTACAGCAAACCCATGTTAACGTGTATGCGCAATTACATTTTCGCGATCATTGCGCAATGATTCCAAGCGGAATTACGCATCCGTCATTTGACCAACATGTATAAAGCAATGCCACTTACAGCTAACCCATGTTAACGTGTATGCGCAATTCCATTTTCGCGATCATTGCGCAATGATTCCAAGCGGAATTACGCATCCGTCATTTGACCAACATGTATAAAGCAATGCCACTTACAGCTAACTCATGTTAACGTGTATGCGCAATTCCATTTTCGCGATCATTGCGCAATGATTCCAAGCGGAATTACGCATCCGTCATTTGACCAACATGTATAAAGCAATGCCACTTACAGCTAACCCATGTTAACGTGTATGCGAAATTCCATTTTCGCGATCATTGCGCAATGATTCCAAGCGGAATTACGCATCCGTCATTTGACCAACATGTATAAAGCAATGCCACTTACAGCTAACCCATGTTAACGTGTATGCGAAATTCCATTTTCGCGATCATTGCGCAATGATTCCAAGCGGAATTACGCATCCGTCATTTGACCAACATGTATAAAGCAATGCCACTTACAGCTAACCCATGTTAACGTGTATGCGAAATTCCATTTTCGCTCTGTGACGCATATTCTGTAGAGCGCAAGAAACATCATTCCTATTTCATGTGTCACTAATATAAAATCAGATATCTAAACATCATATGTAGTGTATGTTGTGAGATCTGTATAGGTTTAGTATCTGACTATATACACATTTTTTTTTTAAAAAATCAAATATTAAGATATTATATGAAGTTGGATAGTTACCTGGTTCAGATTCTCCATCATCTCCTCCCAGGCCCCCGGACGGAGAAGCAGCTGCCCTGGCCCCCGCGTCAGGACTTTCAGATCCCGCAGCTGGGAGGGAAGAAGAGGAGGCCGAGGATGGCGAGGATCTAAATCTTTTGGGGACCCGGAGATTGAGGAGCTTGCATAAAGTCACCTCATAAGGGAGTAGGTAGAGTTTCCGCGGGGCCTCTCTTTTGCCCCCTCTTTTACAGGCTTGTACCCAGTCCCTTATGAGGTTGACTTTTTTTGTCAAGCGCAACCTCATATCTCCGAATCTCCTCATGATCTGATCCTGGCTCCTCTGGACGTCACACACCAATCTAACCGCATTGGTGATAGACTCCCAGAGGGCCTTCTTAACATGCGCATCTGTCAACCTCCTCTTGTTCCCAAACAGCTGGGGATAAAAGTCCTTGACGGCGTGGACCAGTGCAGCGCTCTCCTCCTTGGTGAACCTGGGAGCTGACATGCCTGCTGGGTTGTAGAATATAATTATTAATAAATATTATATACTGCCTGCAGGCATTATAGAACTGACAAAGATGGCAACGTGTAATGGACTTTTATATGGTGAAGTAAACATGAGATGCACCATGGGACAAGTTATCTGTACATCTGATTGGATAAAAGTTTGAAATATTGTTAGAATGTCTGTGAGACCATCCTGACTCAAGTTGTGTTTGTGTGATGAACTCTGATTGGCCGTTCCTTAATGTTTCATATCTTAGTAACTTCCTTACACATACCTCCTGGTGGTGCTGTAACTTCATTTTTCATGTAGACTTATTTGTAACTCATGGGCCTGTCATGCGGATATGTGTGACACAGATTTAATATCCGTGATCCGTTAAATATTAATGATTAAATTCTCTTTAAAATCTAATACTGTCACATTATTAAATGTTGTAGACATTTCTCGGTTTAATAACGGTCTGTTTCTTTAATACAAATACACATTTAATATTGTATGTCTTTATTGTTCATAAAATCCATTTCTTTACTTATTGTGAAGTATTGATATTGCTCTATTAAATGTATTTCATAATGCACATTGATTGTGTGCTATTGCGTGACATTAGACTCTAATGTTTAAAGATGCTAATCTGGGGTTTCAAGATGCGTTTCCCACGCAATATTTCTGAATGTTCAAATTCAGGTTATATTGTCAGTAACTTGGATAATCTGTTTATAAATGTTAAACTACAGGTTTGTTTGTTATTAGTAAATAAACCTCGAGCTTGTATTTGTCTGAAGTGCTCATATATGTTATTGTGCAATGGCGTCTTTATTTTTAAATAGACATTACAACCAAACAATTGTATCAAATGATCTGTAGAGATAGAAAATTGTTTAGAATTTAAAATGTAACTCAATTTATCTTAGTATTTAGATATCCTCAACAGAAGAAATTTAAATGCACATGGTTGAGCCAATCACATAAGGCATCTCTGTGCATCCACCAATCTTCATCTACTGAGCCTATCTCGATATGCTTTTCAAGCAAAGTATGTCAAGATAAGAAGAGAAGTAAATACACTCTTTAAATCTCTTAAAGGGACACTGTCCAAACAAATTTAGCGTTCGTGATTCAGATTGAGCATGAAATGTTAAACAACTTTATAATTTAATCCGATTCTCAAATGTTAAGAATTATCTTGTTATCTTTCTTTGCAAATCAATAATGATACTTTAGATTAAGGACAATTGTTTCCAAAAACCTGGGTTGTCCTTGATGATTGTTGGATAAATTAATCCAACCAAAAAAAACAAGTTCTGTCCAGAGTACTGAAGCAAATAAATTATCTATTTAATGCCTTATTTTTAAAGTAATGATAGCAACATCACAAGGAGCATTCATAATATGAGACAATTTTTAAAGTTGCTTAAAATAGAATACTCATTCAGAATGTATAAATCATTAATTTTTTAAATGTCTCCCTTTAAGTATATTTTGAGTTCATGTCCCTTTAAATAAACATTTCACAATAATGCTTGAAATATCCGAAACCTAGGCACCTTCCTTTTGCTAAATTAGTATAACATATGAGTAAAGCAAATTTAGATTAACTTCTGGATTGTTTTACACACTGACTGAAATATATATTGTAAAGGAGGTATTTCGGAGTCTTCAGCTTAGAGGGACATTAAGCTATATGTTATGTATGCATTTTGGATAAGATTATAATATTTGAACAACTTAATATGTTTTGGTATTCAATCATTAGATTGTAATTATATATATTCTTGGATTAAATACATATCTACATAGGCTATTTTGATGCTGATTGTTGGTTGCACATAGATGCCTTATGTAATTGACTAAGATATGTGCATTGATGTATTTTTTTAAAAGTATATTTAAAGACTGAATGTAATTCTATAGTACTTTCTAAATATGTTTAAATTCTTTTATGAATTATTTAAAAATCAATACACAATATACTTTGTGAATGTCTCTTTAAGGACCAAAACATTTGGAATGTTGATTTAACATTGTCAAAATAAACTAAAGGGGAATGAAAATTATATATAGATATGTGATGTCTAACCCAAGAGGTAAGATTTTAAAAACTACATAATATTAATAACTATAGTTAAATGACTCCACTAGAAAATTAAATCGATTAACCTGGCATCCAATAACTAGCTTGTGAAAAATATCAAGTTAAATGACCTAACATTTATCAATGTAAAAATTATAAGAATTTAGAAAATAATGTTTTGAGATACCTAAGGAAGATACAAGATCTTATTAAATTAATTTTACATTCAACAACACTGTCACTTTAATGTAATTGAACCACTTCCCCTTCTTAAAAGTGAAAACAAATAATTTCTGTCAAATTTTGACTACATATCCTAAATTATTTTAACATCTAAGAATTTACAAAGAAAAGCATCGATGGATCTCACTCCCCAATTAATGTTAAAAAAGATAGTTTAATGTAATATTTTCGGAATCAGTGGATTTTCTAAAATTATGGCATTATTTGATCTTATGCATGTGCTTATCAAATAGCCAACTACCAGTCATGGGAGTCAAATTGTTTTTTATTGACAGATTATATGGATATTTATTATAATCTGTTCAAAAGAGTGTATTTAATAATAAAATGTTTATTATTACCATTTAAAAAATTTAAAGTTTCTGAAACAAAAACAAAAAAATATTCCTGGAAGTCATCAGATGACAATCTGAAATAAAAATAAATTTTTTTTAACAAAGTTAATACACACGTTGTCAAATATTCATAAAATACATTTACAATCATCTTGTGTCTATGCTCTAACTTTGTTCAACATTTTATCAAGATATTTATTAATTAAATTTTTAACAAAAAAAACAAAACAAAAACCATTCTATTGTGTAATAAAAAATAAATTTAAATATCTGATTTTCTAATTCTACATAATAATGTATATCACATTTCAATAATATATATGTATGCTGAACATAAATGTAATATTTCATGTCCATTCAAATACCTCTATATCAACTATAATATGTATTCCTTTTTCTGATTGTGATCCCTAAATATCTAATTATGAAATAAGTATGACTAATGTATGTAAGCTACCAATATTCAACATTCTTCCTGTGATTCTTAACTAGCATGCATTGGTACACCAACCTGGATAATGCATGGTCTTTGAAAGTCAATTCAGGGCTAAACAGTTGATCTTCAATAGGTGTCTTATTCATCAGTTCATAAAATAGAGGACTGTGAAATACCATCTAAAAAAGTAAAATCATCTAAGTGTCTGATTGTGATCCCTAAATATCTAATTATGAACGAAATATGACTAATGTATGTAAGCTACTAATATTCAACATTCTTCCTGTGATTCTTAACTAGCATGCATTGGTACACCAACCTGGATAATGCATGGTCTTTGAAAGTCAATTCAGGGCTAAACAGTTGATCTTCAATAGGTGTCTTATTCATCGGTTCATAAAATAGAGGACTGTGAAATACCATCTAAAAAAGTAAAATCATCTAAGTGTCGGATTGTGATCCCTAAATATCTAATTATGAACGAAATATGACTAATGTATGTAAGCTACTAATATTCAACATTCTTCCTGTGATTCTTAACTAGCATGCATTGGTACACCAACCTGGATAATGCATGGTCTTTGAAAGTCAATTCAGGGGTAAACAGTTGATCTTCAATAGGTGTGTTATTCATCATTTCCAAAATAGAGGACTGTGAAATACCATCTAAAAATTAGAAAATAATCTAAGTGTCTCCAATAGGATGCCTCCACAGCCTTATTCTATCAAATAGTTGGCACTTACCATGTGAACATGTCTTTGTATGGTTTTCAAGGTCAGCAGATTGGAAAGATAATGCCAGACATGATCCCAATGGTATACTTCAATTTCAATCTTGGCTTTTTCCACTGTCAGTCTGGGCAATCTTCATTGTCAGGCTTCTAATTCTTCCCTTTCAGTCTTTAGATTAAGTCAGCTCCCTAATGGCAGAAAATTTTTAATAAAAATTACTACAAGTGTGTGAATCAGTTCTGTACCCCTCTCCCACCCCCCATTTCAGAATAAATTTCTGTCACTAGCTTACTAAGCGTGTGTAGCATCTTGTGTTATGTTCTATCAAGTGTGAAGATGAGTCATATTGAGCAGGACGAACCTCTAATGTGTGACATTGAACCATAGTCATGCTAGAGGATAGTTATGCTAGAGGATCCCTTTCTGAGTATTTACATTTTAAGTAATGTGTAAACTAAATACTAGTTTAGAAAATGTATGCCATATGATGTATTTGTGTACAATTCATGCCAGCAACAGTCCATACATTTATACTTACCATCTGATGTCCTCTTTAAAAACCAGGTGGCAAAGACTTGCTTCAGGACCCAATGCCCAGAGCATCACCTATATTAATAAATGAAACACATTTTTAGCATTTGATGAACAATCCTAACATGTTTGCACAATTCTCTAATTGTCATTTCCCTAGAGTTCACATCTATTGACAATACTCAAGTCTAACTTCTATTCTTTACCGTCTAAAGTGGCGGTTGATGATGTCTGCTCTGACATTGAGCCCCTCGTCCCGGAATGGCCCCTCTAGAACAGGATCATCCTCCTCATCTCTGAGGAGGTTTCGGTCCGCCGGGACGCCCTGCAGCATCCCAGCCCGCTGTGCAATATTATGCAGGACGCTACAGGCTACAACGATCTTAGCCACCTTCTTTGGGTTGAACTGGAGGGCTCCTCCCGACCTGTCCAGGCACCTGAACCTCATCTTCAGGAGCCCGAACATCCGTTCAACCACCGCCCTGGTTCTCTTATGAGCCATATTGTAGCGCTCCTCAGACACATCAGTCGGGCTACGCAAGGGGGTAATGAGCCAAGGCCGGCTCATGTACCCAGAATCACCTATAAATCATGAACAGAACATAATTCTAACAGAATCCTCAAAATAGTATTTGGAGTCCAATAAAAAGTTTTGTACACGATAATCCACTAACAAATGTTTATTTTAAAAAAAAAATCTAGTTCAATATTATTCTCTATCTTCCCATTTCATCTAAGACATGCTACATATGCATATTTCTCCTAAATCAAGAATTGTGTAAAATGCAAACTACATGGTTACATTGCATTCTCGGAGCATTTAAGGTAAGACATGCTACATATCTGCATTGAACTAAAAGACATAAGCGGAAAGAGACAATGACATGGTTAAATTGCATTAGCTAATATCTTGCCATTTCAGTTAAGACATGCTACATATGCATATTTCTCCTAAACCAAACCTTGTGTAAAATGAAAACTACATGGTTACATTGCATTCTCTATCTGAGCATTTAAGGTAAGACATGCTACATATCTGCATTGAACTAAAAGACATTAGCTGAAAGAGACAATGACATGGTTAAATTGCATTCGCTAATATTTTCGCATTTCAGCTAAGACATTCTACATATGCATATTTCTCCTAAACCAAACCTTGTGTAAAATGAAAACTACATGGTTACATTGCATTCTCTATCTGAGCATTTAAGGTAAGACATGCTACATATCTGCATTGAACTAAAAGACATTAGCGGAAAGAGACAATGACATGGTTAAATTGCATTCGCTAATATCTTTCCATTTCAGCTAAGACATGCTACATATGCATATTTCTCCTAAACCAAACCTTGTGTAAAATGAAAACTACATGGTTACATTGCATTCTCTATCTGAGCATTTAAGGTAACACATGCTACATATCTGCATTGAACTAAAAGACATTAGCGGAAAGAGACAATGACATGGTTAAATTGCATTCGCTAATATCTTCCCATTTCAGCTAAGACATGCTACATATGCATATTTCTCCTAAACCAAACCTTGTGTAAAATGAAAACTACATGGTTACATTGCATTATCTATCTGAGCATTTAAGGTAAGACATGCTACATATCTGCATTGAACTAAAAGTAGACATTAGCGGGGAAAACAAATAAATAGTTAAATTGCATCCTATAGCTGAACATTACGCTAACATTTTAAAACTACAGTGGCAATTGTCAAACTAATTAACCATGTTGTGCACAAATACTCACCAACGAGATAACCAGGGGGCATTTGTCTTTCCTCAAACGGTCTCCACAGGGACGACAGAGAGAGGATGCGGGCATCATGACTAGCCCCTCCAAAATTCGCACACACATGCATAATCCTCATCCGTGCGTCACAAACATACTGCACGTTGAGGCTATGAAAATGTTTGCGATTTCTGAAGGGCAAGTCATCAATTGGAGCACGCAGCGCAATGTGGGTACAATCTATGGCTCCCAAGACATTGGGCAATTCAGCAATATCAAAGAATTCCCGCTTCAGGCGCCTCCAATCACCATCATTCTGTGGGAATCCTATTTAGTGCTTACTGATACGTACCATGGCGTCCAGAAAGTTATCAAACACCACAGAGAATGTACCTTGAGCCAGGCCATGCATGTACAGTTCTCCGGATTGAAAACTCCCGGAGGCCAGGACGTATAGACAGCTTAGCATCTTACTCATGGCGGGAACAGCAGTCCTTATTCTTATACGTGGCTCCAAATGAGGTTTAAGAAGATCGTAAAGGCCAATGAGCTGTTCGCGATCGAGCCGATACTTATCATAAACCTCAAAGTCGCTCATGTTTTCCAAGGTGGGTCTCACCCTGTAGACAGGAGGACCTCGAACCAGACGAGCCCTTCGTCTCAGTCTGAGCCGCCGAGGCTGCCTGATTCGACCAACAGCTAGTTCGCCAATAGCAGCACCAGCAGCGTCTACCATGTCATCGTCATCCATCTTTCAAAACAGCGTAACAAGGTATGCACTTGATCTGATGTGGATCACAAGTGATGCATTGGCCATGTTGTTTGGGGGATTTATAGTACAATTAGTCCAATGGTAGTGAGTTTGTAATGATTGCTGATTGTATTCACCTGTTTGTATGTGAGCGGCGCAAATGCTTTCACAGTGGGCGTTTTTTGGTTGTTTGCTGAAATGTTGTTTTCCAACAATGAATCTCAATGTGAAAGTGTCAAATATCACACATACAGTGCATGTTTGTAATGTTTGTTCATATGCGTAATCAATATTTCTTAAACGCGATCTTATAGTAACAAGCACACGTCCAGGCTAACATGAATGAAAGTGCATATTTGTGTATAATGTGCATCGAATGTGATCGATCAATGTTGCTGCAATATTGTTTGTAAACGATAAAGTAACATCTGCCATCTGTAGTATTGTATATATATGTGTGATTGCCGAGCAGTCAATATTGTATGCGTCCCTTTAAAATCGCAATAATAATTCCGAACTTCCCGTCTGCCATCTGTAGTATTGTGTATATAAGTGATTGCCGAGATGTCCATATTGTATGCGTCCCATTCAAATGGCACTAATACTGAATAACTTCCAGCTGTCATCTGTAGTATTGTATATATAAGTGATTGCCGAGATGTGAATATTGTATGCGTCCCTGTAAAATCGCAATAATAATTCTGAACTTCCCGTCTGCCATCTGTAGTATTGTATATATAAGTGATTGCCGAGATGTCAATATTGTATGCGTCCCTTTAAAATCGCACTAATGCTGAATAACTTCCGGCTGTCATCTGTAGTATTGTATATATAAGTGATTGCCGAGATGTCAATATTGTATGCGTCCCTTTCAAATGGCACTAATACTGAATAACTTCCGGCTGTCATCTGTAGTATTGTATATATAAGTGATTGCCGAGTTGTAAATATTGTAGGCGTCCCATTCAAATGGCACTAATACTGAATAACTTCCGGCTGTCATCTGTAGTATTATATATATAAGTGATTTGCGATCGGACAATATTTATTAATTGTCCCATTCAAATCTCCCTAATAATGCTGTTCCAAACTGTTATTTACGTATATGTTGTATTGTAGTATTGAGTGTTAAAGTTCCGAAAGGGGCGGTACAGTCGTGAATCTGTAATGTGTATGGTTGAATCTTCTAATGACGTCATGATATTATTAACCTGCCTATGTAGTTCTGAAATCCTCATTGTGTTGTTGTATTTGACTACATTGTTATTGTGTGCTGAATAAAATCTAAACGTGTGCTTTGTGGTTGCGTGATGGGTGATGCGTGTTATGTACATGTACGTATATATTGTGATTGTATCCCACATATGCTGACTTCTATATAGCGGTCTGACATTATTGTTCCTTCCCATAAAGTGACATCTGTAATCTTGTGTAATGATGTTCTTGTTGTACGTAATTCCTAATGGTTTCTGGTGATGGAATCATGATGTTAAAAGTACAGTAAAATCCATATGTTCTGTTTTGTGATTCCTAGAGAGAATGTAATGTGTTTTTCCCCCATCATTTGAATGCACATGTATGAGTGAATGTTAAAAGTAATGTATGTGCATCCATGACTGATCATGTGTTAAGCCTATGTAGATATGCTGTTGCTGCAAGCATATGAGTTGAATAACTGAAATGCAATAATAAAGGTAAATGAGAATTTTTTCCCATTGTGTAGTGTTTGTGAATCCAGAAAAGTTTACATTATTTTGGTGTCCGTTTAAATGTAATATTTTGATAACAAAAAGTTTGTTACTAGTGATGTTGATTTGTAGTTGATGTAATATAAAAGTCTGAAACAATTTAATGGTGTTGTGAATATTCAAAAAGTAAAATCCATAAATCCACCATAGGGAAATAGTCATTTCTTGATCTATTTATCATAGCTGGGTCTAACGCATAAAAGTATGTATTTTCTAGCGCTGGTATTTGGAGTTTTTCGGTCTACGCTATTTGCGTGCGTTAGGGAAATGTGGGTTTCACGTGCACGAGCACGTCTTCCCCATAGAAGTCAATGGAGGCTCTAAAATTTGGTATTTTTTTTTTTCTAAGACTGGTTTTCCTTGTAAAGTGAGTGACGTCATGAGCTTGTGTGAAAAAGTCACTAAATCATGTTATTTTTGTAATAAATAAATATTTTTTGTATATCATGTGGTGTATATTGTTTGTATGCATCGATGAGTGTATATTTGTGATAATGTTATTAGTTAGATGTAGATATATGAGGGTCTTTTCACGTGTGTCAATGTAAGTCAATGGGAAAATGGATTTGTGTAGTTTTTTTACTAACACCCGAGATCTCGCAACTTTGATCCTTTGTATTTTGATGAAAAATTATTAAATATTAAAAATAAATATAGTGTAGTGTTTGTATGAGTGTAAGTGTACTTTGTGTAATATTTGTTTTGTGATTTGTGAATGTTTATTTTGTCGGTATATGTTTACTACTGGGTCTGAGGTGTCGGTAGAAATTTGAGCGTTGGGTGATTTTTGAGTGTCGGTAAATGAACTCGAAATACCAGAGTCCATAAGAAACCAGCGTTAGGGGCCTCTAACGCTGGTTTTCACGGCTAACGCCAAACTCCAAATCTAGGCCATAGTGAATAAAGGATGTAGATTTGTATATTCCAAAGGTCCTAGTCTTCAAAGTATCCTTTCACCTAGCATGTTAAGAACACCTTCATCTTCGATTTCCTGGCTGAGTCATAAAGGAACATACAAATGTGGTAATAAAAGATGTAAAGCATGTGACTACATCAATGTCACTGATTGTGGTATTCTGAGCTTCGTATTTAAGTAAACAAGTATTTGCACATTGGTTATAAAGGTTAGCTCTAAAATTAGAGCTTGTTGCTCTTTTTTGTAGTAATCAGAAAACAACTTCTATGTAGCCTGATTAAACAATATGAGACATTTAATATATGATGAATTTGTATATTAACTACTGACTTAAGTGTTAATAAATATAAGGAATATTTAATATAATATATATCTTATGTTCAAGATATATATATATAACCGGAGGCCACAGATGAAAAAGAAATACTGACAAGCTCAGAATCTGAATTAGTAGAAACAAATGATTCTTCTTACTTCACGCAATCACACACAGCCTAAAATATTTACAAGTTCAGACATTCCACAGACATACAATGTTTGTTCATATTGGATGTTGCAGGTAATAGGAGATGCCCAATAATTCAGTATGGTAACAAAAACAAGCAGGTAAGAAGTTTAAAGGCTTTAGCATTGTTCGTATACGTTACCACCTTGAGGACCGTGATATTTCTGTTACCGCATTGGAAGATCCGTGTTTGGAGAGGCAGCGTGTGTGAATGCGGCTTACTTCCGGGTAGCGGTGAAAAAGTAGATCCGGCCGTTGAATGATCCAAAGTCGGTAATGACAAAGTAACGATTTGAGCATAAGAGATTCAAGACGCAGCTAGAGTAAACAAAGTAAACCACCTTGCACAGGATACAAGCAATAGGAGACCTGGGATAAGGAAAGCTACACCAGAGTAGCTAAGACTTCAATAATCAGGCAGTAAATGAGTGTTACAGGTAGTCCTTATATAGGGTGGAGACCAAATAGGAGGGGTTATAGTTAAAGGTATACCACATCTCCCCCCCTTCAAGGAAGCACCCCAGGGGTTTCCAAACTAGGTTTCTCAGGATAGCGGCGATGAAAATTTCGTAGAAGACGGGGAGTGCGAAGATCAGAATGAAGCTGCCAAGAGTTATCCTCCGAACCATAACCTTTCCATTTCACAAGATACTCTAACCTCTTCCTATGGATCCTAGAATCCAATACAGCTTCAACTTCATACTCCTCTCGATCATCAACGAGTATTGGAGGTGGTCGAGACAAGGAGAGAGACTGAGGTGAAGGAAGATATGGCTTTAACAGAGAGACATGAAAAGAGGGGTGAATCTTAAAATCCTGGGGAAGCTCTAATCTCACAGCATTGAGGTTGATTATTTTAGAAATCTTAAAAGGACCCAAATATTGATTTGCTAACTTTTTGCTAGGAACTGACAGTTTGAGATTCTTTGTCGAGAGTAGTACCAAATCTCCAATCTGATAAGCCGGGCTAGCAGTGTGATGGGTATCATATAACCTTTTTTGATAATCTTTAGCTTCCGAAAGATGTTTTTTCAGGATGTTAAGTCTTTCTTGTAGGGTAGTTGCGAAATCCAATGCTGAGGGAGAGTTCACTTGTTGAGAGGACAATTAAATAGTAGTAGGATGATATCCATAAGTAACGAAGAATGGGGATAGTTTAGTAGATGTAGAAGTAGTATTGTTATAACAGAATTCAGCCAAAGGTAAATAGGATGACCAGTCATCCTGCAGATGAGATATATAACAACGAAGATATTGCTCAAGGGTTTGGTTGAGTCGTTCTGTAAGGCCATTTGTCTGAGGGTGAAAAGCAGTCGAGTATCTAGAATCAATTTTGATTAACTTACATAGGGATCTCCAAAAATTAGAGGTAAACTGTGTACCACGATCAGTTATTATAACTTTGGGCAGTCCATGTAAGCGAACTATGTTGTCTAGGAAAACGTGAGCTGTAGTGAAAGCTGTAGGGAGACCTTTTAGGGGAATGTAATGAGCCAGTCTTGTTAAATGATCAATGACAACTAAAATAGTATTGTAATGGTGGGATTCAGGTAACTCGACAATAAAGTCCATTGATATGGTACTCCAGGGTTTGTCAGGAATAGGCAGAGGAGATAAAAGACCTGATGGTCTTTTGTGTGTTAACTTGTTTCTGGCACAGGTATCACAATGTTTTACATAGTTTGTAATATAGGTATCCATGAGTGGCCACCAATAATTTCTCCTGGTTAGGTCTATAGTTTTAGAAATACCTGGATGGCCTGCTAGTGTCCCGTCATGGGTTTGTTTAAGAATAGAAGATCTAATTTGTTTGGGGATATATAGTTTAGAATTATGATAGAAAAGACCAGTCTTGGAATCTTTTTGACAGTCTATTCCATGTGGTGGTTCATGTTTTAATTCTTTTAAGATCTCCTCTTCTAAAGGTGTTAATAAACCTATAATTTTTTCTTTTGGAATGATTTGGTAAATTTGATTATGAGTGTCTTGTTCATGTAATCTAGAGAGGGCATCGGCTTTGGTATTTAAATGTCCTGGTCTGTAGGTTAAGAGAAGATCGAAACGATCAAAAAATATAGACCATCTTGCTTGTCTTGCAGACAAGGTCTTACTTGTTTTTAGAAATTCAAGATTTTTATTTACATAAGTGGAATCAATGTAATTTCCGGATGCTCCTGAATCAATTAATGCCTTGGTTTGGATATTTTTCTGGTCCCACTGTAAAGAAATAGACAAAGTCATGTGTGTATCATTAGCTATGCTGTAAATAAAGTCACTGGTTTTTTTTTTACCATTCTTTTGTTTTTTCAACAAAGGACAAGTAGATACTACATGTTCTTTTTGAGCACAATATAAACAGAGATTTTCCAACCTCCTTCTAATTTTTTCCTCTGGTGGCAGAGGTCCTCTAAGTACACCAATCTCCATAGGGGTAGCACTGCCATGATCTTTGTCATGACTTGTTGTGACTTGGTAAGGTCTTCTATATGAGGTATCATTAGAGGCCTTTTCTGCCCTCCTTTCTCTCAAACGACGATCTAAAGATGTACTTAATTTAATAAGACCATCAAGGGTATCTGGGATCTCAAGACGTGAAAGTTCATCTTTGAGTGTTTCAGATAAACCTAAACGATATTGATTTTTCAAACTGATTTCATTCCACTGAGAGTCCTCTGCCCACATCTGAAACTCAGTGGTATAATCCTCCAAATTTCTCTTACCTTGTTTTAAAGACCTCAATCTCATTTCAGCATTTATTTGAGAATTTGAGTCTTGATATAGACTAGTTAAAGCAGAAAAAAAATCTTGTAATGAATCCAGGATATTGTTATTGTTTTCAAAAAACCTATTAGCCCAAGTCCTGGGTTCACCTTGTAGGAAAGATATTGTGGTACAAACTTTAATCCGCTCAGTATGATAAGTCTTAGGTCTAAGAGAAAATAATAAATTACAGGCATTCTTAAATTCCCTGAACTCAGAACGTTTCCCTGAAAAAGGTTGTGGATAATTAATATGAGGTTCAGGTGGGTCATGAGGCTTTTGTGTAACAAAATCTTTAACTATAGTTTTCAGTGCAGCATTTTCAGTCTGCACTTCTGTCACAGCTCTTGCTAAATAATCAAGTTTAAGGTAAACATTATTAAACTCCTTTTTTATTTCATTAGGATCCATAATGTTTAATTAATTCAAAATTCGTTTTTTTAGGCCTGATTATTATGTGGTATTCTGAGCTTCGTATTTAAGTAAACAAGTATTTGCACATTGGTTATAAAGGTTAGCTCTAAAATTAGAGCTTGTTGCTCTTTTTTGTAGTAATCAGAAAACAACTTCTATGTAGCCTGATTAAACAATATGAGACATTTAATATATGATGAATTTGTATATTAACTACTGACTTAAGTGTTAATAAATATAAGGAATATTTAATATAATATATATCTTATGTTCAAGATATATATATATAACCGGAGGCCACAGATGAAAAAGAAATACTGACAAGCTCAGAATCTGAATTAGTAGAAACAAATGATTCTTCTTACTTCACGCAATCACACACAGCCTAAAATATTTACAAGTTCAGACATTCCACAGACATACAATGTTTGTTCATATTGGATGTTGCAGGTAATAGGAGATGCCCAATAATTCAGTATGGTAACAAAAACAAGCAGGTAAGAAGTTTAAAGGCTTTAGCATTGTTCGTATACGTTACCACCTTGAGGACCGTGATATTTCTGTTACCGCATTGGAAGATCCGTGTTTGGAGAGGCAGCGTGTGTGAATGCGGCTTACTTCCGGGTAGCGGTGAAAAAGTAGATCCGGCCGTTGAATGATCCAAAGTCGGTAATGACAAAGTAACGATTTGAGCATAAGAGATTCAAGACGCAGCTAGAGTAAACAAAGTAAACCACCTTGCACAGGATACAAGCAATAGGAGACCTGGGATAAGGAAAGCTACACCAGAGTAGCTAAGACTTCAATAATCAGGCAGTAAATGAGTGTTACAGGTAGTCCTTATATAGGGTGGAGACCAAATAGGAGGGGTTATAGTTAAAGGTATACCACACTGATTGCTTTATGTCACATTCCACAGGAGACATTTTTGAAACTAGAGGTTGCATAAATTGTACCTCTAAATTTGTGATATATTTAATAGAATGCTCCATTTGTAAGGGTCAATACATTGGAATGACCACTAGGGACATACGTACCCGCATTAGAGAGCATCTGTCATATATCACAAATAAAGTCAGATGTTCAGCACTTTCCAAACATTTTATTGATGTGCACTTTCAAAATGTGAATTCTTTTTCTTGGTCAGCTATAGAACAAGTTATAAACAACCCTAGAGGTGGTAATACATTTTGTACCCTCTGTAAACAAGAGGTATATTGGAATCATAAATTACAAACCCAAATACCCAAAGGTTATAATTCAGATATGGATATTATGAACTATTGGGAATAATGTATCCTAAATGAACAAATTCTCTGTTCTTATTTCTGGTCTATTTATATTTACACAGTATTAAATGTATACATCAGTGTTGTTTTTTAGATACTGTATTGTTCCACTTAAGGTGTCATGTTAGTACATATGTATTAATGAATTTGAATAAGAACATATAGTGTTGAAATTTATATTTCTTAAATAACTCCATATAATAATTCCATATATTGATACCTATAGTTATCATTGCATTAGATATATTTATAACCCATATAGGAGACTATATATTCTCCTATTAGTGTACCTGCAATATATATCTACATATGCCCCCTCTCTTTGGATCAGTTTTTGTTTGATTCTCTCTTTAAGATATTGAATATAGATGTGAGAATCTTAGACCACTATATATGCATGTTCTAGTATAGAGGGTGATATGATATTATTTCTTCTATTTTGGCATCTATACTCTATATGGATTTGCGATGTTCGTTATTTATTGTTCTTTAGCATTGTACTATTAGTTGCTGTAAACCAGGTAAACAATGCAATAATGGATATGTTTAAATTTTAACCAATAACAAGCAAGCACTATTTCTGTTTAATAGGTGTGTTTTACACAGGTGCTTTATGATCTATGACTAAGGCTCAAGCCAAAACGCGTAAGATAGCTTTCTGAGCCCATTTTTCGCTACAAGGTGGTTTCTGTTGTTGTTTTACAGCTTTTGATGGATAAATAAAGTTACACTTTTTATGGATGCTTCCGGTCCCTTTTCATTCTTTATATTATATCTACTATGGAGTGAGGAATCCATTAACCCTTGGACCGAATCCTGACTGTGGCGGCTTCAGTGGTAACTATCGCCGAGTGGAGTAGGAGGAGTCAACCGACGCAACCCAGAGTGTATCCAGAAGGACCCGGATTCAACCGCGGCTAGCAGAGTGGGGGTAAGATGAGCAGATGCTCTTAAGTTTGCTTCCCCCGGCAAGTAAGTCCCCGGAGCAGTTACGGCAGTGGATGTGAATGCCCACCGGTCAGGTGAATCCTTATGTGACGGAGAGCTGGAAGCAGCAGCTTCATGGGAGGTCGGTAACTATTCGTTACGATTAATGAATATAAAGACTCTGCATCTTTTTGCTATGGTGGTGACTGTTTTGTTTTTCTGACAGTGTATATGACCTCTTTCCAGTACTTTATTATTTGTGATATTTCCTCCCGAGGTATATACACTTTCTATTGACAGCCATACTCCACATTACCTGTTTATATACGCTAAGTCCACAGATGTTTACTATATAACTACATATTCCACATATATTCATTTTATAAACCACCTCGTTTAATTACCAAGTATGGAAATCACTACAGCTGATACTGATGTGGAATTTTACTCTTTGATACAACCTGATGACACTGATTTAGATTACCTTGAATTAGAGGATTTATTTGGACAAGATGATATTGAAACCAAACTCAGTGATTTATTTGATCGGAGGTTTTAAAAATGAAGGAGGAAAGGATCAAATTGGATAGATGGATTCTTAATAAATACTGTGTGCTAGAGATGGTCCCAAGAGGCATGCGCATACAGAAATATCCATCATTTGAGACTGATGACAAAGTATTCATTTCTGAGTGGAATAGTGTCTTAACTGAATGTGGACTGAGACTGATGATGCTTCTTATTAAATATAAAGAGACACAACTGACACTACTGAGAGAACAGATATTGAAATTGCAAAGTGATATGAATACTTATAAAGAATGTGTAGAATATGCACCTATGGATACCATACTCCGGCCTAGATTTGGAGCTTGGCGTTAGCCGTGAAAACCAGCGTTAGAGGCTCCTAACGCTGGTTTTAGGCTACCTCCGGTATTTGGAGTCACTCAAAAAAGGGTCTAACGCTCACTTTTCAGCCGCAACTTTTCCATACCGCAGATCCCCTTACGTCAATTACGTATCCTATCTTTTCAATGGGATCTTTCTAACTCTGGTATTTAGAGTCGTGTCTGAAGTGAGCGTTAGACATCTAACGACAAAACTCCAGCCGCAGGAAAAAAGTCAGTAGTTAAGAGCTTTCTGGGCTAACGCCGGTTTATAAAGCTCTTAACTACTGTACTCTAAAGTACACTAACACCCATAAACTACCTATGTACCCCTAAACCGAGGTCCCCCCACATCGCCGACACTCGATTAAATTTTTTTAACCCCTAATCTGCCGACCGCCACCTACGTTATACTTATGTACCCCTAATCTGCTGCCCCTAACACCGCCGACCCCTATATTATATTTAGTAACCCCTAACCTGCCCCCCACAACGTCGCAGCCAGCTACCTACAATAATTAACCCCTAATCTGCCGACCGCAAAGCGCCGCCACCTACGTTATACTTATGTACCCCTAATCTGCTGCCCCTAACACCGCTGACCCCTATATTATATTTATTAACCCCTAACCTGCCCCCCACAACGTAGCAGCCAGCTACCTACAATAATTAACCCCTAATCTGCCGACCGCAAAGCGCCGCCACCTACGTTATACTTATGTACCCCTAATCTGCTGCCCCTAACACCGCCGACCCCTATATTATATTTATTAACCCCTAATCTGCCCCCCTCAACGTCGCCTCCACCTGCCTACACTTATTAACCCCTAATCTGCCGAGCGGACCGCACCGCTATTATTATAAAGTTATTAACCCCTAATCCGCCTCACTAACCCTATAATAAATAGTATTAACCCCTAATCTGCCCTCCCTAACATCGCCGACACCTAACTTCAAACATTAACCCCTAATCTGCCGACTGGAGCTCACCGCTATTCTAATAAATGTATTAACCCCTAAAGCTAAGTCTAACCCTAACACTAACACCCCCCTAAGTTAAATATAATTTAAATCTAACGAAATAAATTAACTCTTATTAAATAAATTATTCCTATTTAAAGCTAAATACTTACCTGTAAAATAAATCCTAATATAGCTACAATATAAATTATAATTATATTATAGCTATTTTAGGATTTATATTTATTTTACAGGTAACTTTGTATTTATTTTAACCAGGTACAATTAAGTTAAGAACTATTTAATAGCTAAAATAGTTAAAATAATTACAAAATTACCTGTAAAATAAATCCTAACCTAAGTTACAATTAAACCTAACACTACACTATCAATAAATTAATTAAATAAACTACCTACAATTACCTACAATTAACCTAACACTACACTATCAATAAATTAATTAAATACAATTCCTACAAATAAATCCAATTAAATAAACTAGCTAAAGTACAAAAAATAAAAAAGAACTAAGTTACAAAAAATAAAAAAATATTTACAAACATAAGAAAAATATTACAACAATTTTAACCTAATTACACCTACTCTAAGCCCCCTAATAAAATAACAAAGCCCCCCAAAATAAAAAAAATGCCCTACCCTATTCTAAATTACTAAAGTTCAAAGCTCTTTTACCTTACCAGCCCTGAACAGGGCCCTTTGCGGGGCATGCCCCAAGAAATTCAGCTCTTTTGCCTGTAAAAAAAAACATACAATACTCAAGCCCCCCAACATTACAACCCACCACCCACATACCCCTAATCTAACCCAAACCCCCCTTAAATAAACCTAACACTAAGCCCCTGAAGATCATCCTACCTTGTCTTCACCTCACCGGGTATCACACCGATCCGTCCAGAAGAGCTCCTCCGATGTCCTGATCCAAGCCCAAGCGGGGGGGCTGAAGAGGTCCATGATCCGGCTGAAGTCTTCATCCAAGCGGGGCAGAAGAGGTCTTCCATCCGATTGAAGTCTTCATCCAAGCGGCATCCATCCGGAGCGAAGCGGCAGCATCCTGAAGACCTCCGACGCGGAACATCCATCCTGGCCGACGACTGAACGACGAATGACGGTTCCTTTAAATGACGTCATCCAAGATGGCGTCCCTCGAATTCCGATTGGCTGATAGGATTCTATCAGCCAATCGGAATTAAGGTAGGAATATTCTGATTGGCTGATGGAATCAGCCAATCAGAATCAAGTTCAATCCGATTGGCTGATCCGATCAGCCAATCAGATTGAGCTTGCATTCTATTGGCTGATCGGAACATCCGATATTTTTAATTTATTAATTTTTTACTCGCACACAGAGATACCCAAATTGATGATTTTATGCAAGTTGCAATTAAAACAACAATTATTTAACCCCTTAGTGACCAGAGCACTTTTCCATTTGTTGACCGTTTGGGACCAAGGCTATTTTTACATTTCTGCGGTGTTTGTGTTTAGCTGTAATTTTCCTCTTACTCATTTACTGTACCCACACATATTATATACCGTTTTTCTCGCCATTAAATGGACTTTCTAAAGATACCATTATTTTCATCATATCTTATAATTTACTATTAAAAAAATTATAAAATATGAGGAAAAAATGAAAAAAAAAAACAATTTTTTCAAACTTTGACCCCCAAAATCTGTTGCACATCTACAACCACCAAAAAACACCCATGCTAAATAGTTTCTAAATTTTGTCCTGAGTTTAGAAATACCCAATATTTACATGTTCTTTGCTTTTTTTTGCAAGTTATAGGGCACTAAATAAAAGTAGCACTTTTAGCACTGCTATTTCCAAACCACTTTTTTTCAAAATTAGCGCTAGTTACATTGGGACACTGATATCTGTCAGGAATCCCTGAATATCCTTTAATATGTATATATATATATTTTTAGAAGACATCCCAAAGTATTGATCTAGGCCCATTTTGGTATATTTCATGCCACCATTTCACCGCCAAATGCGATCAAATAAAAAAAAATGTTCTCTTTTTCACAAATTTTTTCACAAACTTTAGGTTTCTCACTGAAATTATTTACAAACAGCTTGTGCAATTATTGCACAAATGGTTTTAAATGCTTCTCTGGGATCCCCTTTGTTCAGAAATAGCAGACATATATGGCTTTTACGTTGCTTTTTGGTAATTAGAAGGCCGCTAAATGCCACTGTGCACCACAAGTGTATTATGCGCAGCAGTGAAGGGGTTAATTAGGGAGCATGTAGGGAGCTTGTAGGGTTAATTTTAGCTTTAGTGTAGTGTAGTAAACAACCCCAAGTATTGATCTAGGCCCATTTTGGTATATTTCATGCCACCATTTCACCGCCAAATGCGATCAAATTAAAACAAACTTTAAATATTTCACAATTTTAGGTTTCTCACTGAAATTATTTACAAACAGCTTGTGCAATTATGGCAAAAATTGTTGTAAATGCTTCTCTGGGATCCCCTTAGTTCAGAAATAGCAGACATATATGGCTTTGGCGTTGCTTTTTGGTAGTTAGAAGGTCGCTAAATGCCGCTGCGCATCACACGTATATTATGTCTAGCAGTGAAGGAGTTAATTAGGTAGCTTGTAGGGAGCTTGCAGGGTTAATTTTAGCTTTAGTGTAGAGATCAGCCTCCCACCTGACACATCCCACCCCCTGATCACTCCCAAAGAGCACCCTTCCCTCCCCCACCCCACAATTGTCCCCGCCATCTTAAGTACTGGCAGAAAGTCTGCCAGTACTAAAATAAAAGTTTTTGGGGGGGTTTTAGTTGTTTTTTTTAAAAAAAATAATAATAATTCTTCTGCTGTGTAGGACCCCCCTTAGCCCCCAACCTCCCTGATCCCCCCCAAACAGCTCTTTAACCCCCCCCCTCTGACTTTATTGGTTTGAAAAATAATAATGTATTTTTTATTTTTTATTTTATTAAATATTTTATTTATTTCTGTAGTGTAGCTGCCCCCCCCCCCAACATCCAACCCCCCACCCTCTCCCAGATGCCTTGATTTTAAAATCCCACCCTCCCCAGTCCTCTCTCCCACCCTCCAGATCTACAGCATATTGATGCTGTTTTTATAGACCTCACGTGCACGCGCGCTCTTGTGCACGCGCGCGCACCCGCACTAGATCCCTCCCCCTCCTCCACCAATGACTGCCCACCCGCCTCCCTGGATGAGCTCCCACCCACCAACCATAACGGCCATCGATAGCCGATGCAGAGAGGGCCACAGAGTGGCTCTCTCTGCATCGGATGGCTAAAAACAGTTATTGCAGGATGCCTCAATATTGAGGCATCATTGCAATAACATGAAAGCAGCTGGAAGCTATCAGGATTGCTTCCACTGCTTTCAAAGACCAACGACGTATGGGGTACGTCCTTGGTCATTAACTGCATTTTTTTGCAGGACGTACCCCATACGTCTTTGGTCGTTAAGGGGTTAAAGGAGAAAACACAAATTGAAACCTAAGTTTCATATACACTTATCCTTTGGGACATCACGCTGGTGATGTTGCTATTCTAACTATTTGGGGACATTTGATAAAGATGCCAGTAGGGCATCGAAACGTCATGCTCTATTCCCTATTTTAACCTGTGTTAAATAAAAGCTATTTTTTATACAAGCTCAGTGAGTGCAGTCTCCTCCTGGAAAACTATATATATATGTGTGTATTTAAGAATAAATTGAACATATTCTGCTATGTGAAGAAAATTCGAATGTAAAATATTAATATTTAATTTCGGTTAGCAAACTCTAGAAAATGCAATCAGGTTTGTGTGCGAGTAAGGGTGTTAGTTTTTTCCCCACTTTTCTCGCTCCATTGAAGTCTTTGGGGCAATACATTAATGCGGTTGCGATATTCAAAGTTTGGCTTTTTTTGCGCGTCAGGTTAGAGCACAGGGGAAAACTTTTTATTTTCAACTTGTAATACGCGCACTACCTGATGCGCAAAAAGCTGAAGTCTAGCCGAATTAATGCGTGAGCAGCAGTGCAAACTATCGCTCCACTCGTAGTCTAGCCCAGGGGTCGCCAACCTTTCGGACCTCAGTGACCACTAAACTCACAATTTTGAATCCCATGGACCACTAACATGAATTTTTTTAAAAAGGTACAAACCTCTATAATGTGTATATATATATATATATATATATATATATATATATATATATATATATATAGCATCAAGAAGTTGCAGTAGTCAATCTCGTAAAAGAAAGTCTTTATTTGCAATTCGTTAAAAACGTAATCCAAGAGGTACACAAAGCAGCATCAACAATCACAGTATCTGCTAACATGTTTCGGCCTTCAGGCCGTAATCATAGCTGTAATACTTAGCACCTGTACCCTTTAAAAAGCAACAGAGCTGACCTTGATTGGTCTAAAAACAAAGGTGTGATTAAAGATGCAAATTCCTTATTGGAGTATATCTAAGGTGCTATCACAATTCAAGTCCCTACAAAATGAGAGTTGCACTATCTTTGAATAAATGAACAAATGAATCTATAGTGAGTATAATCACAATCACATTAATGTATAATGCGAGCAACATATTTTTGTATAAAAATGTGTCAAACAGTGCATGTGTTAAAGATGCAGATGCACGGGAATTACTCAAACATAAATTCATTTGTAGTCATAATTCTTATTCCCACCAGAAAGTGTGCATAGAGAAATATCAGTATACAAAATATAAAGTATATTTATATAACACGAATCACACATGTATATACAGGGAGTGCAGAATTATTAGGCAAATGAGTATTTTGACCACATCATCCTCTTTATGCATGTTGTCTTACTCCAAGCTGTATAGGCTCGAAAGCCTACTACCAATTAAGCATATTAGGTGATGTGCATCTCTGTAATGAGAAGGGGTGTGGTCTAATGACATCAACACCCTATATCAGGTGTGCATAATTATTAGGCAACTTCCTTTCCTTTGGCAAAATGGGTCAAAAGAAGGACTTGACAGGCTCAGAAAAGTCAAAAATAGTGAGATATCTTGCAGAGGGATGCAGCACTCTTAAAATTGCAAAGCTTCTGAAGCGTGATCATCGAACAATCAAGCGTTTCATTCAAAATAGTCAATAGGGTCGCAAGAAGCGTGTGGAAAAACCAAGGCGCAAAATAACTGCCCATGAACTGAGAAAAGTCAAGCATGCAGCTGCCAAGATGCCACTTGCCACCAGTTTGGCCATATTTCAGAGCTGCAACATCACTGGAGTGCCCAAAAGCACAAGGTGTGCAATACTCAGAGACATGGCCAAGGTAAGAAAGGCTGAAAGACGACCACCACTGAACAAGACACACAAGCTGAAACGTCAAGACTGGGCCAAGAAATATCTCAAGACTGATTTTTCTAAGGTTTTATGGACTGATGAAATGAGAGTGAGTCTTGATGGGCCAGATGGATGGGCCCGTGGCTGGATTGGTAAAGGGCAGAGAGCTCCAGTCCGACTCAGATGCCAGCAAGGTGGAGGTGGAGTACTGGTTTGGGCTGGTATCATCAAAGATGAGCTTGTGGGGCCTTTTCGGGTTGAGGATGGAGTCAAGCTCAACTCCCAGTCCTACTGCCAGTTTCTGGAAGACACCTTCTTCAAGCAGTGGTACAGGAAGAAGTCTGCATCCTTCAAGAAAAACATGATTTTCATGCAGGACAATGCTCCATCACACGCGTCCAAGTACTCCACAGCGTGGCTGGCAAGAAAGGGTATAAAAGAAGAAAATCTAATGACATGGCCTCCTTGTTCACCTGATCTGAACCCCATTGAGAACCTGTGGTCCATCATCAAATGTGAGATTTACAAGGAGGGAAAACAGTACACCTCTCTGAACAGTGTCTGGGAGGCTGTGGTTGCTGCTGCACGCAATGTTGATGGTGAACAGATCAAAACACTGACAGAATCCATGGATGGCAGGCTTTTGAGTGTCCTTGCAAAGAAAGGTGGCTATATTGGTCACTGATTTGTTTTTGAATGTCAGAAATGTATATTTGTGAATGTTGAGATGTTATATGGGTTTCACTGGTAAAAATAAATAATTGAAATGGGTATATATTTGTTTTTTGTTAAGTTGCCTAATAATTATGCACAGTAATAGTCACCTGCACACACAGATATCCCCCTAAAATAGCTATAACTAAAAACAAACTAAAAACTACTTCCAAAACTATTCAGCTTTGATATTAATGAGTTTTTTGGGTTCATTGAGAACATGGTTGTTGTTCAATAATAAAATTAATCCTCAAAAATACAACTTGCCTAATAATTTTGCACTCCCTGTACACTTAAACTTAGGCATATAAATAAATACTCAATAAACTCAATAAAAAGAGAGAATAGATGTATTAGATGTCTTAAATGGCTAAGGGTCATATATACTTCTCTATATAGGGTATATATTTTAGTCTTGTATAAACTTAACCTAATGCTTAGCACAAAAAGGAGTATCTGTGTATATATACAATTCACAATATTTATATCCTATACATCTCTGCATACTTGCATTAGTTTGATGAACTATTTGTAAAGGTCTAGACTTTACCTAAATAGAAGAATACATGAAGGGGCAAAAGGGAAAATCTATGTCAATTTGATTACAATATAATATATCTCACACAATGTTTTTTTTATTGCATTTTATTTTATTTCAATCTAGTTCAATTCTGTCCAATCCAACTTAACGCAAATCATATTAGACCAGATTAGACCAAACCAAACCAAACCAAATGTACATGTTATGTTCCTGTCCCTTTAAGTCAGGATGTTCAGGTATTCACATTCCTATATAAGGCCCCTCCTCCAGTCTACCTATGCTTGGTAATTTGTATTCACTTAGCTATAAGCTGAGCAACAACGAAGACACCTTGCTGATATTCCTAACCAAGGAATTTACTATTAGTAACTTCAATTGCTGTGTGCTTTTCAACTTTGGATCGTCATATTTCAGGTTTCCTTATTTTGACCGGAATCCTCAAAGTATCTTACACTTGTTAAATCTGTTTCTCCCGGCTTATACATTGAAGCCGTGTATCGGCGTCTGACGTCACCGTAAGTCTCAGGAGCTCTCTCTCACTCTGGCTGCAAACAACCAACTCCTGTGCTTAATAGTAACTCACCTTGAAGCTGCGGTAACCGTTACTATTTCTTACTCTCTGAAGGTGGTAACGTATATACCTTAATTCACTTACTACTTTAAAGGACTTTCCTACATGTTATACAGTGTGACGCTTATGCAAATTCAGCTACCTTTAACAATCTGATTGCTTGTAATATCTATCGCTTCAGCTTGACGAACTGTGCTTTAATACTCTATGTGCATTATCAAATATCCTACTGTTGATTGTGAAGGACTGCCTGCTGTTTACATGAATACTAACAACGTTATAGACTAACTAAGGATTGCCTGTTAACTAAAAACAATATAACCGTTATAGAGCTCTCCTGCTTAATTTATATAGAAACACCTCCTGGTTGCAACCTGTGTTAATTGAGGCTGACATTCACATACTAACACTAATCTATATTTACCTTTCTTTTATCTACTATCTCTATAATTATCTGCATATTGCAAACTGCTATTGCAATCGGGATAATATACCTTTAAATCTCATTTCCTCCTCTCTGTATAATTATCTGCATATTGCAACCTGCTATTGCAATCGGGATAATATATCTTTAAATCTCATTTCTTTCACTCTGCATCCATGCAGCAGTGACCCTCAGATCTATGAGCAAAAACTAGGTTCTTGATTACATCTAATGAACCTAAAGGTTTGGTGTGAGACTGAGTGGTCCTGCAGTTAAGGATATCAAATACTTGCACCTAACATAACAGTACAACTGCTGAGGAAGAGGGAAAGGGACTGTTCATCACTGCCAATGGTTGATGAGGTCATATTCGGAATTCAATCCTTTTGGTACTCTTGTTTGCAATTTGAATATCCAATACATTTCCCTCTTCCCCAGCAGACGATCCCTGTCTCCTCCTCTAGGGGGACAACATACTCGTTCAATGGCCTGCCTTCTTAGGGTTTGAATACTTTTTTGATGTCGATTGGCGAAATGTTGTACTAGGGCTGTGGTAGCCTGTCCTGCCTGTATTGTGGATAAATGGTTGCGTATTCTCACTTTTATCTCATTTGTTGTTAACCCCATGTACTGAAAATGACATGTTGTGCAAGTAAGGAGATAGATAACGTATGTTGAAGTACACTTTAGACAGCTATCGGAAATGTTTCTCCTGTATATTCTGACCTAAAGATATTTGATGGTAAAACATAGTCACATACCTTACATTTACTGAGACATTTAAAGATGCCTTTATGTATAAGCTAAGAGCTTTTAGGTTCCTCCAAAACCGGAAGTACTGATGGAGACAAAATATTGCCTAATGTTGCAGTACGTCTATATGAACAGCGTAAACCCTTAGAGATACATTGTTCCAATTTATCATCGGCTGCCAAAAATTTAAAATATTGTTTAACAATATCACATATTTCAGGATACTCGTCACTGTATTCGGTTACAAAAGTAGCAACTTTATGATCATTAGGTATGGTTTTATCTGTGTGAATCAGTTTGTTCCTGTCCATTAGATCTACTTGACGTTTAGCCTTAGAGATTACTTTCTAATGATAACCTCTGCTTCTTAATCTTGTAGATAGATCAAGAGATTGCTGTTTATATACTCTGTCTGATGTACAATTGCATTTGACCCTAATGAACTGACCCTTAGCCACTGCGAATGGCACGTGACTAGGGTGACAACTTTTGCCATGCAAGAGGGCATTACCGGCTATGGGTTTACGATATATTTCGATTTTAATATTACCTTCTCTTGTACCAGTTAGAGTAATGTCAAGAAAGTGTATGGTGTTATCACTTAAGTCACTATTGAATTTTAAACCAATTGTATTCAAATTGATATACTCAATAAATGATGCAAAATCAGAACTGGAGCCCTGCCAAATTAAGAGGAGGTCGTCAATATATCTACCGTAGTAGAAAACTGAGCTTCTGAACGGGTTCCCATCTCCATAGACAGGTTGGCATAGGATGGGGCAAACTTGGCCCCCATCGCTGTCCCACGTCTCTACAGGGAGTGCAGAATTATTAGGCAAGTTGTATTTTTGAGGATTAATTTTATTATTGAACAACAACCATGTTCTCAATGAACCCAAAAAACTCATTAATATCAAAGCTGAATAGTTTTGGAAGTAGTTTTTAGTTTGTTTTTAGTTATAGCTATTTTAGGGGGATATCTGTGTGTGCAGGTGACTATTACTGTGCATAATTATTAGGCAACTTAACAAAAAACAAATATATACCCATTTCAATTATTTATTTTTACCAGTGAAACCAATATAACATCTCTGTTTTGATCTGTTCACCATCAACATTGCGTGCAGCAGCAACCACAGCCTCCCAGACACTGTTCAGAGAGGTGTACTGTTTTCCCTCCTTGTAAATCTCACATTTGATGATGGACCACAGGTTCTCAATGGGGTTCAGATCAGGTGAACAAGGAGGCCATGTCATTAGATTTTCTTCTTTTATACCCTTTCTTGCCAGCCATGCTGTGGAGTACTTGGACGCGTGTGATGGAGCATTGTCCTGCATGAAAATCATGTTTTTCTTGAAGGATGCAGACTTCTTCCTGTACCACTGCTTGAAGAAGGTGTCTTCCAGAAACTGGCAGTAGGACTGGGAGTTGAGCTTGACTCCATCCTCAACCCGAAAAGGCCCCACAAGCTCATCTTTGATGATACCAGCCCAAACCAGTACTCCACCTCCACCTTGCTGGCATCTGAGTCGGACTGGAGCTCTCTGCCCTTTACCAATCCAGCCACGGGCCCATCCATCTGGCCCATCAAGACTCACTCTCATTTCATCAGTCCATAAAACCTTAGAAAAATCAGTCTTGAGATATTTCTTGGCCCAGTCTTGACGTTTCAGCTTGTGTGTCTTGTTCAGTGGTGGTCGTCTTTCAGCCTTTCTTACCTTGGCCATGTCTCTGAGTATTGCACACCTTGTGCTTTTGGGCACTCCAGTGATGTTGCAGCTCTGAAATATGGCCAAACTGGTGGCAAGTGGCATCTTGGCAGCTGCATGCTTGACTTTTCTCAGTTCATGGGCAGTTATTTTGCGCCTTGGTTTTTCCACACGCTTCTTGCGACCCTATTGACTATTTTGAATGAAACGCTTGATTGTTCGATGATCACACTTCAGAAGCTTTGCAATTTTAAGAGTGCTGCATCCCTCTGCAAGATATCTCACTATTTTTGACTTTTCTGAGCCTGTCAAGTCCTTCTTTTGACCCATTTTGCCAAAGGAAAGGAAGTTGCCTAATAATTATGCACACCTGATATAGGGTGTTGATGTCATTAGACCACACCCCTTCTCATTACAGAGATGCACATCACCTAATATGCTTAATTGGTAGTAGGCTTTCGAGCCTATACAGCTTGGAGTAAGACAACATGCATAAAGAGGATGATGTGGTCAAAATACTCATTTGCCTAATAATTCTGCACTCCCTGTAGAGATAGAATGTTCCCTAAAAACTGAAATAGTTGTGAGTAAGCAGATATTTTAATATTCTGAGGATGTAAACCCGAAATTCTCTGGAATAGTTTGAATGGAATTCAAGAAATAATTAAATCACCTTCAGTCCCTCATTGTGAGGGATTGAGGAGTAGAGTCCTACTACATCTATAGTAGCCCATTTGAAGGTATTATAATCCCATTGTATCTTCTCAAGAATATTTATTACACTTTTGGTGTCTTGAATATAACTATATAAGTTAAAAGACCAATGGCTGCAAAAGGCTATCTATCCATTGTGATGCATGCTCAGTTAGAGAGTTAATGCCACTAACAATGGGGCATCCCCTTACCTCTGTAAGGGATTTGTGTATCTTGGGCAGGTGGTGGAAGATGGGCACAACTGGGTTATCAACCACCAGATATTCGAATGTTTTACGATCAATGTGCCCATCCTCCAACCCATCGTCCAAGATGCCCATAAGTTCGCTCCGAAAAGCATTGGTGGGGTCTGTATGTAGGGGAATATAATCCTCAATAATGCCTAATTGGCGTAGTGCTTCATTAATGTACTCTACCCTATCCATAATGACCAAAGATCCACCTTTATCGGCTGAACGAAACACTATATCCTTCATCTGTTTGAGTTCTTTAAGTGCAGCTCTCTCTGAATATGTTAAGTTTGGCTTGTCATTAGTTACAGTTGATTTAAGTCTGATTAGATCCCTTTCTACCCTTTTGAAAAAAAATTCCAAAGTATTGCCTCTATTGTAAATGGGATAGAATTGAGATGGATTTTCAAGGTTATTTGAAATATTTAGTCCCTTGTCATCAGTGGGCATATTACTTTCTCCTGCCAAGCTCTCTAGATTGACTAGATCACATGTTTCATTGAACGGCATATACTGTCTAGTCATTAGACTAGTAGTTTGCTGCTTACCATTAGTTGTTCCTAAATTATCTGTTTGTGTTATGCCCTGAAAATGCCTTTGTAGTGTCATATTACGTATTAATTTGTTGACGTCAAGAATGGTATTAAAGACGTCAAAGTGTCGTGTTGGACAGAAATTTAAGCCTCGATTCAAGAGCGAAATCTGTGCCTCAGTAAAAATTTGTGAGGACAGATTTACTACATTGTTTATTTGTATTTTTGTCTCCCTCTGTTTCCCCTTAGATGGTATTGACTTTGTGTATTCGGTCCTATTCCTGTTTTCTGTAGTGGAAGGGAAAAAAACTGTTCTAATTTCCTTTGATCCTCATTTTGTGGTTCCTCATGTTGTGGCCCTGGTGCAGTGTCTTCCACATATATATATATATATATCTAGAAGTGGGGGTAATGGAAGTGTTTTGTTTGTTTTTAGGTTTGACTACCTGTGTTTCATTTTCTCTACTGTGTGTTATTTGTTCTGAGGGTGCCTGTTGAATACTCTTTAATATACTTTGGTTGTTCTTCACCCCCTGATGCACCTGTATTATCTCCTGATTCAAATTCACTATCTGTATAAGTGACTTTTTTACTCATATGTTTGTCTTGTCCTTTGTCATTGTTATTATTACCAAAGTTGCGTCTATTTATATATATATCCAAATACAAGCAAGGGAATTTCCAGCCGTGAGTAGATTAAAACTTGTAACTTTATTAGTATATTGAAAAGCATATACAAAACAAGGGGAAGTAAAAGGGCATCAGATCAGGTCAGGTCTTACACGTTTCAGCTCCGTTGAGCCGTACTCATAGACCTCTGATCTGGTGCAGTAATTGCACAACTATATACACTTCATAATGAGGCTAATTAAAAACAGTCTTGCCCAATTTGTTTCTGTCAGTTAACCCCTGAATGTTATTGTTTGTATGATTTCCTCTCTATTTTATTGTATGGGGTGCCAGAAACTTGTTATGTATGTATATGCTTTGTTAATGCAGGCTTCTGGAGTCTGTTGTGGATTGGAATATAACAATGATTCGAGGTCAACATAATTATTGATTTTGATTTAAATATTAATGTCTTCTCTAAATTGTTATATACAGGATTGTATTTACATTTATATAAATTTAAATTAATTCCAAAGCTCTGAGTTAAACCCTTAGTTGTCTAGTGATTTATATTTCTATTCCTTCTCTACTGTGTGTTATTTGTTCTGAGGGTGCCTGTTGAATACTCTTTAATATACTTTGGTTGTTCTTCACCCCCTGATGCACCTGTATTATCTCCTGATTCAAATTCACTATCTGTATAAGTGACTTTTTTACTCATATGTTTGTCTTGTCCTTTGTCATTGTTATTATTACCAAAGTTGCGTCTATTTATATATATATATATATATATATATATGTATGTGTATATATATATATATATATATATATATATATATATATATATATATGTATATATATATATATATATATGAATGTAGCAATAATTATAAGGAAATATGGAGTTGGTATATACCAATTCCAAATATCCTTAGGGTGGCGCTAAGTGAGAAGAGAACAAACTGAAGCAGATTACCTGATATGAAAAAAGGAAAGTACCCTTAATACATTCCTAATTGGTACAAAAATATACGAGAAAGGAGTAAACAGGTACAAACTTGCGCTAACAGAGTGACTCTTAAAGATAAATCAATAAACTTATGATTATTAAACTAGTGCTAAAAGAACACAACGTTACTGGCGCTGTAAAATAGTCAGATGAAAACAAACAATCAATGCGATGCATCAGTCGAACTTCAAAGTATAGAGTTCAAAGTATAGAGTTCCGTGTATAGACACAATGTAAATAAAATGAGTGCGCAGTTGATAGTAGATAATCAGCTTCATAAATATAATTCCCTGCAGTATTCACAAGATATTACCTCAATCATATGAGGTAAGGGGATCGCCGGAGCCAAGGCGTGAAGGCTGACTGGCTGTACTGTAGAAACGATTCAGTATTCGCCACTTATTCACTGTGTTGTCCCTTCCAACTTTATTCCAATTTGCACTCTTACAGCCTGGTTTTCCTTGAGTTTAAAAAAAAGAAGGGAGAACCATAGTGTGTATTATTTTTATTATACAAAAGTTAAAAGATAATATGCGATACACTCACATTTCACAACCTCATGTATGAGGAATGTTAAAACCTTGCATAAACAAAGTAATTCGTAGACAGCCGTAATAGTTATCCGGATGTCGCTAGTAAATCTGATCAACAGCTCCGCCGGGCACCACTAAAATCTTACGCGTTTCGAAGTTGGCACTTCTTCGTCAGAGGTAAGTGGTTATCAACGCCCGGCGTGGGTTTAAATGTGTTTGAGATTTAGCGATTATGACAGGTGTGTACCCGGCGGCGCTGGTGATTGGTCTCTAAGACGATTACGTCACTGACTATGCATGTGACCTTTCTATGTAATGGGGATAGAATACAAGTCTAATCAGAATGTAAAAATCCCTGATACGGGTCACAACTAATTTATAAACATATTTATGATTATAAAAAGATAAGTTTTAAAAAGAACGTATATGCAGTTGATACTATTATAATACTGAAACATGGTTTGTTACAAAACTCTAATATGCATATTTCGAAAACCTATATATATAGCCAGAGTTATGTTATACTATAAAAATCAAAACTAAATAAAGTTATTTTATAAATTATTTCCTAGAAATAATATAAAAATAATTAAAAAGCTGATGATTGCTATTAAAAAACAGATAAAATTCATTTGAACTTCTTCAACCCAAATGCTGATAAATACATATAAAGTAGACACAATGAGTACAAAAAAGGCTACAATATCTATATCTTTATTTAAACCTGCAGGAGACATGGTGATAAGGAAAAAAATCCAATAGGATTCCCTTTGTCTCAAGTACCTAAACCCGTCTCCCCCATCTTTGGGGGCAGTGACAAATTCTAGAATAGTTCCTCTTAAACATATGGGATTCAGATTGATTACGTCAATCCTATTGGATTCAGTTGTGAGCACAATGTTATCTGTATGGCATGCATGAACTAGTGCTTTCTAGTTGTGAAAAAAAACTGTCAAAATGCACTGAGATAAGAGGCTGCATTCAAGAGCTTAGAAATTAGCATATGAGCCTACCTAGGTTTAGCTTTTATCAAAGAATACCAAGAGAACAAAGCAAATGTAATACAATTAATTGGAAAGTTGTTTAAAATTGCATGCCCTATATGAATGTTTAATGTTGAATTGGGGAGAAGCACCCACCTGAGGGATCTGAAGGCTAGCAAGAATTGAAGAATTATCAGCCTGCTTTTTAATTGTGTAAAGTGAATTAACGATACACATATGCAGAGTTGTTGGTAATTTAAACAAGTAAATATAGATCTGATCTATTATAGATACAAAAAATCCACTAGATGTCACTCTTACCCAACTCATTATTTATACTTATACAACATGTGAAAACAGTTTAGTGAGAGATACCACTGTTATTGTGATTCATGTAATTATTCACTGCCACAATTATATACTTGCTGTGTTTCCCAGGACTTTGACTAAGAGAGCGGAATACAAAGTGGTTACTTCTGTCATAATAAAGTATACAAATGATTCTGTAGTCTCAACAACATTATGTAAAAGTCCACCAAATTTGATATTAGATGGTATATTTGGTGACCTAAATATAAATAAGTTACTCTGCCACGTAAATGTGGACTTGGAAACACATCTGTTAAATGGATAATCGACACCTTGAGACTTCAATATAAAATATTTAATTATGCATAGTCAGAGGCAGACTGAGACTCACCATAGCCCCTTCGCAAAAGTGTGTCAGCCCTCCCCCATATTTTTTTATTGTAGTATAAAGAGACAGAGGGGGAAACAGACAGACAGGGGTAGAGAGAGTGACAATGACCAGACAATCCAGGTCTGGGACAAACATTTTGGAACAATCCAGGACAACCTTCACAATCCGGGACTGAAAAGCTTTCTTAGAAATGCAGCAGTGGTGTCTGCCCCCTCAAAGGGCCGTGCCCTCAGTCAAGGGCCGTATTGCCCGACTGGTCCGGCCCTGTGCATAGTGCAACATATTTATTTTGTTATGTAATTCTGAAAGTTGTGGGTTTTACAGTTCTAAGAACTAAATTACACACGGCAGGCTTCACAAGAACTACAAGACAATGCATGCCTTGCTAATTACCATGGACAGCTGTGTCTACTCTAGTAAAGAGTCCGGCTTGGCTCCTTCAAATAAGGATGGGTGGAATTTGGTTACTGAAAATAAACAATTGCAGCAAACAAGATGTTAATATTTTTAAAATAACATTTCTCAACTTATGTGTTAATTTATTGTATGACTGCAGAAAGATCTTGTGATTACAAGCTGGTTACTGTCCCTTTAATTATTTATTAGATAATGCTCCTACATATAAAGAAGCAGGAAAAGGACACCTCAGAAATGATTTCTTTATTACCATGAGAATATAAGGATGCAGACGTAAGAGCTGGGGCCAGGGTGAGGTACACTACTTGTTTCAGAGACCCTTAATTAAAGGGACAGTCTAGGCCAAAATAAACTTTCATGATTCAGATAGGGCGTGTAATTTTAAACAATTTTCCAATTTACTTTTATCACCAATTTTGCTTTGTTCTCTCTGTATTCTTAGTTGAAAGCTTAACCTAGGAGGTTCATATGCTAATTTCTTAGACCTTGAAGGCCACCTCTTTTCAGAATGCATTTTAACAGTTTTTCACCACTAGAGGGTGTTAGTTCACGTATTTCATATAGATAACACTGTGCTCGTGCACGTGAATGTATCTGGGAGCAGGCACTGATTGGCTAAACTGCAAGTCTGTCAAAATAACTGAAATAAAGGGGCAGTTTGCAGAGGCTTAGATACAAGATAATCACAGAGGTTAAAAGTATATTAATATAACTGTGTTGGTTATGCAAAACTGGGGAATGGGTAATAAAGGGATTATCTATCTTTTAAAACAATAAAAATTCTGGTGTAGACTGTCCCTTTAGACTTTTGCCATCCTCAATAAACCTGCTGACTTATCCAGCCAAATCTTTGGTTAGTTTTTTAACCAATGACTTGTAATAACAAATGGTTGTGCTACTGATCATGTGCGGTCAAGTACAAATTAGCACTCATTAAAAGAGACAGTGTACTGTAAAATGTTCTCCCTTTTAATTTGTTCCCAATTATCCATTTTCCCCGCTGGAGCGTATGACATTGTTTACAAATAACTTCTTTACCTTTATTTTGGATTTTAAAATAGCTGCTTTTGCCAGTGGTATCCCTATCTATATTTAAAATTTCAATACTTAAGTTTTAACTATAAAAAATTGTGTAAACATAGCCATGTCTTTTGTATACAAAAAGAGACAAGATAAGGTAGGGTGTGTATAAAAAGGGATAAAATAAGGATCTGATCTTCCAATAAGACCTGCACATTTTAATGGGTTGTGGCGTCATAGAACAAAACTAGCTATTTTATATAACAATATACATATTTTTTTAATACATTGTATACTATGCTGCTGGTATAACAAATGATTGGAAACACATTAACCCCTTCACACCATTAGGACTTTCCATGCCGTCCTAACAGCGCTGGTCTTTAACGCCATTAGGACGACATGAAACGTCCTACCATATAAGGCGTCCTGCAGCTTCCCCATTTGACGAAAGGCAAGGATCGGCCATAGGCAGCCCCCATGATCCGATCCCAGCCTTAAAATCACGTGATTTGTAAACACTATTGTACCGAAACAAAGGGGTTAAGAGGAAACCCATTTTCCAATACACCGTCCCTTCAATAAAAATTGCTTGACTTGAAATCTAGCCCTATATGTTTTGCAATGCATTTGGGGTATTAGTAGGGTTGCCACTCGTCCCTTAAAATACAGAACACTTATGAATTACACATGCTGCTTGGTGTGCAGGGAGGAATATGAATAGCGCTGTCCAGAAACACAATGCATATTCCTCCCTGCACACCTTGCAGCATGGGTAACTCATAAGTGTCCAGGAAAACATGGCTGAGGTGACAACCCTAGGTTCTAGGGCAGGGTGTCTCTCTAGGTTGGGGGCCTTTGTGGTGGGGTGCCCACTTTAAGGGGTCTTAGCAGTCTTGTCATTTAGGTGTAGATGATGGGTGTAGAGGCGCAGGTCTTTAGAATGTTCTTTTCTAATGTTTCAGTTAGGGCTGAGGAATAAAGAACTTAACTTGTGATTTGTGTAGATCAACACCAATCAATTAGTTCAGTATACTTACTCTGAAATATTCAGAGTCCAACCTCTTCGTTTATATGTAGCATATGAACAGTATGTTGTGAAGTTTTGTCTACTCTCTCCTGATGTAGGAACAATCCGAGTTACTCGGAATCCAGTTTAATACCAGTTAGAGGGTTTTAGAGGATCAATGGATCTTATTGTTTAAGGTTTAATAATTATTAGGGGGGTTATTTTGCGTACTGCAATTCACATGCTGCCCAGTCTTATAAAGCTGTTTACAAATTACATTTTGGCTTCACCTCACATAGGATTGCCACATCAGCCATGTTTTCCTAGACACTTATGCGTTACACATGCTGCAGGGTGTGCAGGGAGGAACATGTATTGTGTTTCACAGCACTATTTATATGCACTATTCATATTCCTTCCTGCACACCCTGCAGCCTGTGTAACTTATAAGTGCCCAGAAAAACAAGGCTGAGGTGGCAACCCTAACCTCACGTTCTTCTTTTTTCAGTGAGTTTTTAAAATCTACTAGCAGGTATGTTGTATAGACACTCAGATAATGTACCACCCATAGGGTTGCCACCTCAGCCATGTTTTCCTGGACACTTATGAGTTACCCATGCTCAGGGTCGGCTCCAAGGGGGGGCATTGGGGGCAATGCCCATCCAAATGGAATGCTGTGCCCCCTCAAAAAATATTGATATGGTCATACACTTTAAAAATAATAAATAAAATAATGAATTGTTATGTAATGCTGCATGCTGGGGGCGGAGTTAGCAGACGAACCGTGAGGTCACATCATGCATCTGCAAGGAGCTCTGTGTCTTAACCTCTTATTTGGAAGTTAATTTGAGACTTTTTGGACATGTCTTTAACCCTATTAATTTTACCTAACTATCATGAGTTACTTATTTCTCCAACATTGGTGTGTCCGGTCCACGGCGTCATCCATAACTTGTGGGAATATTCTCTTCCCCAACAGGAAATGGCAAAGAGCACAGCAAAAGCTGTCCATATAGTCCCTCCTAGGCTCCGCTCACCCCAGTCATTCTCTTTGCCGCTGAACAAGCAGCATCTCCACGGAGATGGTGAAGAGTATGTGGTGTTTAGTTGTAGTTTTTTATTCTACTATCAAGAGTTTGTTATTTTAAAATAGTGCTGGTATGTACTATTTACTCTGAAACAGAAAAGGATGAAAAGTTCTGTTTGTGAGAGGAGTATGATTTTAGCAGCAGTAACTAAAATCGTTTTCTGTTCCCACACAGGACTGTTGAGATGAGATAACTTCAGTTGGGGGGAACAGTTGGCAGACTTTTCTGCTTAAGGTATGACTAGCCATATTTCTAACAAGACTGTGTAATGCTGGAAGGCTGTCATTTTCCCCTTATGGGGACCGGTAAGCCATTTTCTTAGTCTCAAACAGAATAAAGGGCTTAATATGGGCTATAAAACTGGTAGACACTTTTATGGGCTAGATCGATTGCTTTATTTGGGCATTTTATACAGTTTGATGTTGAAATTCACACTTTATATCTTTGGGGAACGTTTTTTTTACGTCAGGCACTGGTTTAGACACCTTCCCAGTCAGGAAGGGCCTTCTCTGTAGTAGGCAGAGCCTCATTTTCGCGCCATTACTGCGCAGTTACTTTTGAGAGCAGTACATGCAGCTGCATGTGTGTGGGTCTGGAAGTAGTTGAAAAGGTTCCTAGAAGGCTTCGTTTGGTAAAGTCGCAGCAAAGGCTGGAGCTGGGACTGTAGAGGGGTTAAAACTGTAAACGGCTCCGGTTTCCTCATTTTAAGGGTTAAAGGTCTGAAATTTGGGGTGCAATGCTTTGAATGCTTTAATACACTGTGGTGAAAATTTGGTTAAAATTGAACAATTCCTTCATAGTTTTTCACATATTCAGTAAAAAAGTGTGCCCTGTTTAAAATTTAAAGAGACAGTAATGGTTTTGTTTTAAAACGGTTTTTGTACTTTATTGACAAGTTTAAGTCTGTTTAACATGTCTGTGCCTTCAGATAGACTATGTTCTGTCTCCCCCTTCAAATATGTGTGATAATTGTGCCATAGCGTCCAAACAAAGTAAGGACAGTACTGCCACAGATAGTAAAGTTGCCCAAGATGATTCATCAGATGAAGGGAGTAGACATAGTTCTACATCATCTCCTTCTGTGTCTACACCAGTTTTGCCCACGCAGGAGACCCCTAGTACTTCTAGCGCGCCAATGCTTGTTACTATGCAACAATTGACGGCAGTAATCTATAACTCCATAGCAAATATTTTATCCAAAATGCCTGCATTTCAGAGAAAGCGCGATTGCTCTGTTTTAAACACTGTAGAGCAGGAGGGCGCTGATGATAATTGCTCTGTCATACCCTCACACCAATCTGAAGTGGCCATGAGGGAGGTTTTGTCAGATGGGGAAATTTCTGATTCAGGTAGAATTTCTCAACAGGCAGAACCTGATGTTGTGACATTTAAATTTAAATTAGAGCATCTCCGCGCACTGCTTAAGGAGGTGCTATCTACTCTGGATGATTGTGACAACCTGGTCATTCCAGAAAAATTGTGCAAGATGGACAAGTTCCTAGAGGTTCCGGTGCACCCCGACGCTTTTCCTATACCCAGGCGGGTGGCGGACATAGTGAATAAGGAGTGGGAGAAGCCTGGCATACCTTTTGTCCCCCCTCCTATATTTAAGAAATTATTTCCTATGGTCGACCCCAGAAAGGACTTATGGCAGACAGTCCCTAAGGTCGAGGGGGCAGTTTCTACACTAGCCAAGCGCACTACTATTCCTATTGAGGATAATTGTGCTTTCAAAGATCCTATGGATAAAAAATTGGAGGGTTTGCTTAAAAAGATTTTTGTACAGCAAGGTTACCTCCTGCAACCTATTTCGTGCATTATTCCTGTCACTACAGCAGCGTGGTTCTGGTTCGAGGAACTAGAAAAGTCGCTCAGTAGAGAGACTCCGTATGAGGAGGTTATGGACAGAATTCACGCACTTAAGTTAGCTAATTCCTTTATTTTAGATGCCGCTTTGCAGTTAGCTAGATTAGCGGCGAAAAATTCAGGGTTTGCAATTGTGGCGCGCAGAGCGCTCTGGCTAAAGTCTTGGTCAGCGGATGTATCTTCCAAGACAAAATTGCTTAATATCCCTTTCAAGGGTAAAACCCTTTTTGGGCCAGAATTGAAAGAGATTATCTCAGACATCACTGGGGGTAAGGGCCATGCCCTCCCACAAGATAGGCCTTTCAAGGCCAAGAATAAGTCTAATTTTCGTTCCTTTCGCAATTTCAGGAACGGACCGGCCTCCAACTCTGCAGCCTCTAGACAAGAGGGTAATGCTTCGTAAACCAAACCAGCTTGGAAGCCGATGCAAGGCTGGAACAAGGGTAAGCAGGCCAAGAAGCCTGCTGCTGCTACCAAAACAGCATGAAGGAGTAGCCCCCGATCCGGGACCGGATCTAGTAGGGGGCAGACTCTCTCTCTTCGCTCAGGCTTGGGCAAGAGATGTTCAGGATCCCTGGGCACTAGAAATAGTTTCTCAGGGTTATCTTCTGGAATTCAAGGAACTACCCCCAAGGGGAAGGTTCCACATGTCTCACTTATCTTCAAACCAAATAAAGAGACAGGCATTCTTACATTGTGTAGAAGACCTGTTAAAAATGGGAGTGATACACCCAGTTCCAACTGTGGAACAAGGACTGGGGTTTTACTCAAATCTGTTTGTAGTTCCCAAAAAAGAGGGAACCTTCAGACCAATTCTGGATTTAAAGATTCTAAACAAATTTCTCAGAGTGCCATCGTTCAAAATGGAAACTATTCGAACGATTTTACCTACAATCCAGGAGGGTCAATTTATGACTACCGTGGATCTAAAGGATGCGTATCTACATATTCCTATCCACAAAGATCATCATCAGTTCCTAAGGTTCGCCTTTCTGGACAAACATTACCAGTTTGTAGCTCTCCCATTCGGGCTAGCCACTGCTCCAAGGATTTTCACAAAGGTACTCGGGTCCCTTCTAGCGGTTCTAAGACCAAGGGGCATTGCAGTGGCACCTTACTTGGATGACATTCTGATACAAGCGTCGTCTCTTTCAAAGGCAAAGGCTCACACAGACATCGTTCTGGCCTTTCTCAGATCTCACGGGTGGAAGGTGAACATAGAAAAAAGTTCCCTGTCTCCGTCGACAAGAGTTCCTTTCTTGGGGACAATAATAGATTCTTTAGAAATGAAGATTTTCCTGACAGATGTCAGAAAGTCAAAACTTCTAAACGCTTGTCAAGTTCTTCACTCTGTTCCACGACCTTCCATAGCTCAGTGCATGGAAGTAGTAGGGTTGATGGTTGCAGCAATGGACATAGTTCCTTTTGCGCAAATTCATCTAAGACCATTACAACTGTGCATGCTGAAACAGTGGAATGGGGACTATACAGACTTGTCTCCAGTGATTCAAGTAGATCAGAAGACCAGAGACTCACTCCGTTGGTGGCTAACCCAGGATCACCTGTCCCAGGGAATGAGCTTCCGCAGACCAGAGTGGGTCATCGTCACGACCGACGCCAGTCTAGTGGGCTGGGGCGCGGTCTGGGAATCCCTGAAAGCTCAGGGTCTATGGTCTCGGGAAGAGTCTCTTCTCCCGATAAACATTCTGGAACTGAGAGCGATATTCAATACTCTCAGGGCTTGGCCTCAACTAGCAAAGGCCAGATTCATAAGATTCCAATCAGACAACATGACGACTGTTGCTTACATCAACCATCAGGGGGGAACAAGGAGTTCCCTGGCGATGAGAGAAGTGACCAAAATCATAAGATGGGCAGAGGATCACTCCTGCCACCTATCTGCGATCCACATCCCAGGAGTGGAAAACTGGGAGGCGGATTATCTGAGTCGTCAGACATTCCATCCGGGGGAGTGGGAACTCCACCCGGAGATATTTGCCCAGTTGACCCAATTATGGGGCATTCCAGACATGGATCTGATGGCGTCTCTTCAGAACTTCAAGGTTCCTTGCTACGGGTCCAGATCCAGGGATCCCAAGGCGACTCTAGTGGATGCATTAGTAGCGCCTTGGACCTTCAACCTAGCTTATGTGTTTCCACCGTTTCCTCTCATTCCCAGGCTGGTAGCCAGGATAAAACAGGAGAGGTCCTCTATGATTTTGATAGCTCCTGCGTGGCCACGCAGGACTTGGTATGCAGACCTGGTGAATATGTCATCGGCTCCACCATGGAAGCTACCTTTGAGACAGGATCTTCTAGTACAGGGTCCATTCGAACATCCAAATCTAGTTTCTCTCCAGCTGACGGCTTGGAAATTGAACGCTTGATTTTATCTAAGCGTGGGTTTTCGGATTCTGTGATAGATACTCTGGTACAAGCCAGAAAACCTGTAACTAGAAAAATTTACCATAAAATATGGAAAAGATATATCTGTTGGTGTGAATCCAAGGGATTCTCATGGAGTAAGATTAAAATTCCTAGGATCCTTTCCTTTCTCCAAGAAGGTTTGGATAAGGGATTATCAGCGAGTTCTCTAAAAGGACAGATTTCTGCTTTATCTGTCTTGTTACACAAACGACTGGCAGCTGTGCCAGATGTTCAAGCTTTTGTTCAGGCTTTGGTCAGGATCAAGCCTGTTTACAGACCTTTGACTCCTCCCTGGAGTCTGAATTTAGTTCTTTCAGTTCTTCAAGGGGTTCCGTTTGAACCTCTACATTCTATAGATATCAAGATGTTATCTTGGAAAGTTCTGTTTTTGGTTGCTATTTCTTCTGCTAGAAGAGTTTCTGAGTTATCTGCTCTGCAGTGTAATCCGCCCTATCTGGTGTTCCATTCAGATAAGGTTGTTTTGCGTACTAAACCTGGTTTCCTTCCAAAGGTTGTTTCCAACAAGAATATTAACCAGGAAATAGTTGTGCCTTCTTTGTGTCCGAATCCAGTTTCAAAGAAGGAACGTTTGTTACATAATTTAGATGTAGTACGTGCTTTAAAGTTCTATTTAGAAGCAACAAAGGATTTCAGACAAACGTCTTCTCTGTTTGTCGTTTATTCTGGCAAGAGGAGAGGTCAAAAAGCTACTGCTACCTCTCTTTCCTTTTGGCTGAAAAGCATCATCCGATTGGCTTACGAGACTGCCGGACGGCAGCCTCCTGAACGAATCACAGCTCACTCTACTAGGGCTGTGGCTTCCACTTGGGCCTTCAAGAACGAGGCTTCTGTTGATCAGATATGTAAGGCAGCGACTTGGTCTTCTCTGCACACTTTTGCCAAATTCTACAAATTTGATACTTTTGCTTCTTCGGAGGCTGTTTTTGGGAGAAAGGTTTTGCAAGCCGTGGTGCCTTCTGTTTAGGTAACCTGATTGGCTCCCTCCCTTCATCCGTGTCCTAAAGCTTTGGTATTGGTTCCCACAAGTTATGGATGACGCCGTGGACCGGACACACCAATGTTGGAGAAAACAGAATTTATGCTTACCTGATAAATTACTTTCTCCAACGGTGTGTCCGGTCCACGGCCCGCCCTGGTTTTTTAATCAGGTTTGATAAATTTCTTTCTTTAACTACAGTCACCACGGCACCCTATGGTTTCTCCTTTTTTTTCTCCTGTCCGTCGGTCGAATGACTGGGGTGGGCGGAGCCTAGGAGGGACTATATGGACAGCTTTTGCTGTGCTCTTTGCAGTTTCCTGTTGGGGAAGAGAATATTCCCACAAGTTATGGATGACGCCGTGGACCGGACACACTGTTGGAGAAAGTAATTTATCAGGTAAGCATAAATTCTGTTTTTCTTAAAGAATAGACCATGATAAGAATATGATTGTATCATATAAATATAAGTCTATAAATGGCTACCGGCTTCTATCAACGGCTCAAAATTGCACTGTGATCTTAGGAATATCAAACAATCATATTCTTATAGATTCACAGTACATATGTTGTATTAAGTAGCCTGATATCCATTAGTTATTTCGATACAGGTATAGCTAAATCTAATCTACAAAATTACCAGTACCTGAAAACCTAGTATCCTCACTGCTATTGCAAACAAAGGGGTTAATTGCATTGGGGGGTTTGGCGTGCATGGCTGTTTAGACGACATGATTGAGATTTGAGAATGAGTTTAAGGGTTTTGGATCATGGTGTTTAAGGGGTGAATTGTTTTTAAGGAGCTATTGCACTGGGGGTTTCAAGTTTAATCGCTCTGTTTTAGTGCACTGCATAGGATTTAGACTTCATTCTTTTACCTAGTGATTTAGCACATATTCTCCAAATGTTAATAGTGGGGGATAAGCCAGCCAGAAGCTACACTTTCCCGCAGAATATGTAGGTCTGCTCTTATTTTGACTCTCATACATGCTTTGTAAATGCGTGCCCCCTCGTGAAAAAAAAATGCCCCCCATTTCATTCGTTCTGGAGCCGACCCTGCCCATGCTGCAGGGTGTGCAGGGAGGAACATGTATTGTGTTTCTGGGCAGCACTATTCATATTCCTCCCTGCACACCCTGCAGCATGTGTAACTTATAAGTGTTCTGTATTTTAAAGGGACATAATACTCATATGCTAAATCACTTGAAACTGATGCAGTATAACTGTAAAAAGCTGACAGGAAAATATCACCTGAGCATCTCTATGTAAAAAAGGAAGATATTTTACCTCACAATTTCCTCTGCTCACCAGAGTAAGTTCTGTGTAAAAAGTTATACTCAGCTGCTCCCAGCTGCAGGTAAAAAAATTAAAAAAAATTAAGAAATGAACAGCAGCCAATCAGCATCAGCAGTGCTGAGGTTATGAACTCTTACTGTGATCTCATGAGATTTGACTTAACTCTCATGAGATTTCATAGTAAGCTTCCTTTACCTGATTGGTGAAATAATAAATAATATGAGAGTGCACGAAGCTCATCCTTTCAGTTGTCCCGGGACAGACACACTAATATGCTGCTTAGAAATCCTTTACAATGGGAGGTGGCTACTGAGGAACTTTTGAGGTAAAATATCTTTCTTTTTTACATAGAGATGTTCAGGTGATATTTTCTAGTCAGCTTTTTACAGCTATGCTGCATCACTTTCAAGCGTTTAAACATTTGGGTATTATGGCCCTTTAAGGGACAGGTGGCAACCCACCCCATACATTATAACCAGAGTGCGCTTAGCTCCAAAGTCACACAGAAGAATCACAAGCACGACATATATGGCAGGAGTTTTCCTTGTGCATGTGTGAGTGCTTCACAGGGATAATCAGTGGTGTGCTTTGATGAATGGAAGTTATCCTTTAAATCAATAAAATCTGGCTTATAGGCAATAAAACGTGCATCATATATTCACTTTTATTGTTTTAATTATAAGGAATTTATGTTGCAAAAAATATTTTAAGGCTTTTTAAATGGAAGAATTTGTCTTTCATGATTCAGACAGAACATACAATTGTTAACAACTTTACAATTTACTTTTATCTATTTTGCTTCATTCTCTTGGTATCCTTTGTTGAAGGAGCAACAATACACTACTGTGGGCTAGCTAAACACATCTTGTGAACCATTAACAAGAGGCATATGTGCCACCAATCAGCAGCTAGCTCCCAGCAGTGCATTGCAACTCCTAAGCAAGGGAATTAAGAAAATTAGATAATAGAAGTCAATTGGAAAGTTGCATTAAACTGCATACTCTGTCTGAATGGTGAAGGGACAGTCAACCATAGAATTGTTATTGTTTTAAAAGATTGATAATCCCTTTATTACTCATTCCCCAGTTTTGCATAACCAACACAGTTATATTAATATACTTTTTACCTCTGTGATTACCTTGTATCTAGGAACCTTCTTCCAGCCCCCTGATCACATGACTGTGACTGTTTACTATCTATTGTCTTAAATTTAGCATGGCATTGTGCTAGATCTTAAATAACTTTCTGTGTCTGAACACAGTGTTATCTATATAGCCCACGTGTACTTTCTGTCTCTTTGTGTTGAAAAGAGATTTAAAAAGCATGTGATAAGAGGCAGCCCTCAAAGGCTTAGAAATTAGCATATGAGCCTACCTATGTTTAGTTTAAACTAAGAATACCAAGAGAAAAAAGCAAATTTGATGATAAAAGTAAATTGGAAAGTCAATTAAAATTAAAAGTCCTATCTGAATAATGAAAGTTTAATTTATACTGTCCCTTTAATTTTGTGTTTACTGTCCCTTTAAGGCTGACGATTTTCCATGCCTTAGTTTCCATTCTCATCAGTTAATATGAATAACTTACCATCACTGTATTTATTAACAGACATAATCCTCTACAAATCATAAAATAAAAAGGCTATGCAATACAGACACATATGTATTAACCCCTTAACGACATACGTCGTACAGGGTACGTCTTGCACAAACTGGTCTTTAAAGACCAGCAACGTACCCTGTATGACGTTGGGGTTGAAAGCGACTGGAAGCGATCCTGATCGCTTCCAGCCGCTTTCCGGTTATTGCAGTGGTGCCTCCATATTGAGGCATTACTGCAAGAACCTTTTCCCCCATCCGACACAGAGAGAGCCACTCTGTGGTCCTCTCTGCACCGGACATCGATGGCCACAATCGTTGGTGGGTGGGAGGCGGGTGGGCGGCCATCGATGGCTTGGTGAGTGCAGAGGTGGGCGGGATCGTGGGCGGGGTAGCTGGGGGGCGCGCACGGACGCGCGTGCACGGGGGAGGCTGGCGGGCGCGTGCACGGGGAGGGAGCGGGTGGGAACCATTACACTATGGAACAGTTTGTGTAATTTTAGAGGGAGAGAGGGGGAATAAATATTTTATGATATATAATCAAAGTGATCTGGGAGGGGGTGGGGGTTTAGTCTTGGGGGGGCTACACTACAGAAAAGTGGGGAAAAAATTAAAAAATATATATTTTTTTGTAAACTGGGTACTGGCAGACAGCTGCTAATACCCAAGATGGCTCCCAATAATGTAGAGGGGGAGGGTTAGAGAGCTGTTAGGGGGGGAGATCAGGGAGGTTTGGGGCTAAGGGGCATCATACACAGCAGCATATGTAAATATGCTAAAAAAAATAAAAATAAAATAAAAGATACCTTTTATTTTAGTACTGGCAGACTTTCTGCCAGTACTTAAGATGGCGGGGACAATTGTGGGGTGGGGGAGGGAAGAGAGCTGTTTGGGAGGGATCAGGGGGTCTGATGTGTCAGATGGGAGGCTGATCTCTACACTAAAGCTAAAATTAACCCTGCAAGCTCCCTACAAGATCCCTAATTAACCCCTTCACTGCTAGACATAATACATGTGTGATGTGCAGCGGTATTTAGCAGCCTTCTAATTACCAAAAAGCATCGCCAAAGCCATATATGTCTGCTATTTCTGAACAAAGGGGATCCCAGAGAAGCATTTACAACCATTTGTGCCATAATTGCACAAGCTGTTTGTAAATAATTTCAGTGAGAAACCTAAAATTGCGAAAAAATTTAAGTTTTTTTTAAATTTGATCGCATTTGGCGGTGAAATGGTGGCATTAAATATACCAAAATGGGCCTAGATCAATACTTTGGGTTGTCTACTACACTACACTAAAGCTAAAATTAACTCTACAAGCTCCCTACATGTTCCCTAATTAACCCCTTCACTGCTGGGCATAAAACATGTGTGGTGAGCAGTGGCATTTAGCAGCCTTCTAATTACCAAAAAGCAACGACAAAGCCATATAAGTCTGCTATTTCTGAACAAAGGGGATCTCAGAGACGCATTTACAACAATTTATGCCAAAATTGCATATGTTGTTTGTAAATAATTTCTGTGAGAAACCTAAAGTTTGTGAAAAAATTTGTGAAAAAGTAAACAATTTTTTTTATTTGATCGCATTTGGCGGTGAAATGGTGGCATGAAATATACCAAAATGGGCATAGATCAATACTTTGGGATGTCTTCTAAAATATATATATATATATATATACATGTCAAGGGATATTCAGGTATTCCTGACAGATATCAGGGTTCCAATGTAACTAGCGCTCATTTTGAAAAAAAGTGGTTTTGAAATAGCAAAGTGCTTCTTGTATTTATTGCCCTATAACTTGCAAAAAAAGCAAAGAACATGTTAACATTGGATATTTCAAAATTCAGGACAAAATTTAGAAACTATTTAGTATGGGTGTTTTTTGGTGGTTGTAGATGTGTAACAGATTTTGGGGGTCAAAGTTAGAAAAAGTGTGTTTTTTTCCATTTTTTCCTCATATTTTATAATATTTTTAATAATAAATTATAAGATATGATGAAAATAATGGTATCTTTAGAAAGTCCATTTAGTGGCGAGAAAAACGGTATATAATATGTGTGGATACAGTAAATGAATAAGAGGAAAATTACAGCTAAACACAAACACTGCAGAAATGTAAAAATAGCCCTGGTCCTTAAAGGGACAGTCTACACCAGAATTGTTATTGTTTTAAAAGATAGATAATCCCTTTTTTACCCATTCCCTAGTTTTGCATAACCAACACCGTTATATTTATATATTTTTTACCTCTGTGATTATCTTGTATCTAAGCCTCTGCAGACTGCCCCTTTATTTCAGTTCTTTTGACAGACTTGCAGTTTAGCCAATCAGTGATGGCTCCCAGGTAACTTCACGTGCACGAGCACAGTGTTATCTATATGAAAAACATGAACTAACACCCTCTAGTGGTGAAAAACCTGTTAAAATGCATTCTTAAGAGGCGGCCTTCAAGGTCTAAGAAATTAGCATATGAACCTCCTAGGTTAAAATTGGTGATAAAAGTAAATTGGAAAATTGTTTAAAAATACATGCCCTGCCTATCTGAATCATGAAAGTTTTTTTTGGACTAGACTGTCCCTTTAAGGGAAAGAAATTGAAAAATGGCCTTGGTCCTTAAGGGGTTAAAATAAACAACAAATACCTTCCATGTCTCTTTTCTATAAATCCTGATTCATTTTTTTTACATATCTTACAAACTTTGATCATGTTTTTCTAAATCTCGGAACCCATTATACCAGATATGGTAACTTTGAAAAATATTTAATGTTGTGCATTAAACCTGAATTGCTGTCAGGTCCCAAGGTCCTAAAGGAGGCTTCAGTGGAAGGGCATCCTAAACTTTGTTCAGCTTCTTCTATCTGTGTGACCTGCGCTAAGGAGTGTGCTATTGACTTTCCTAATGTCAGACGTGGCCCTGCGGATAAAATGGTGCCAATGAGTGTGCCATTTGGTGCTTGGATGTTTGATTATGAAGTGATTCATGTCCCTGTTCCTGTGAATTATCTGCTACACCTCTGGCCTGCATTTTGGACCCTGTAATTTGCCTGCTCCTTTTACCTGACCTCGTTGTTGCTGACCCTTGGAACTGTTCTTCCGATATTCCTTTTGCTTACCCCTCTGGCTTTGCCATCTGGCTTCTACTGACAACTTTGGTACCTGAGTTTTGACAACTGTTCTACCTTCCCCTGCATACCTGATAACTGCTACATATATACTACACTCCTGGGAATCACATTTTACTGGGGCAACTGGCCTGCAGCACATCTCAAGCCTCGCTTGTTCTAGCTTCACAGCAAGGTCATTTTTAATTACCCTTATAAATGCAAAGAACAACAATGTATGGCTCTCCTGGTGACAAGATGCATGATCATTACTTGCCTTGTTTGCTGCACACAGTGAAGTATTGGACAATGCTACTTATCTACATGGTGATGTCACACAGAATGATTTAATACCCTTGGGCTGGGGCACTTTTTTAATTCCTAGTAATGTGGTGGGAAGTATTTTACTGAACCTGCATCTCAGCCCCTGCACCAATTACAGAGATATGAGACTCCTTGCATGAAAGGTAATAATGTGCCCTTTCAAATAAAGGGTCTCATATCCCTATTCAAATGAGGCCTTATTTATCTCCTTATGATACCACCTACCCCAATGGCCACAGTGAGTTTTACCATAGAGTCAAATATTCAGGTGGCTATTAGGTGATCACTGTGGTAATAGCAAGCACCTGAAAGAACCCTATGCTTATGGAACAAAGTCATGCTCCATGATTCAGATAGAACATGCAATTTTAAGTAACTTTCTAATTCAGTTCTATTATCAATTTTCTTCGTTCTCTTGCTATCTTTATTTTAAAAGCAGGAATTTAAGCTTAAGAGACGGCCCATTTTAGGTTCAGCACCCTGGGTAGCGCTTGCTTATTTGTGGCTACATTTATCCACAAATATGCAAGTGTAACCCAGGTTCTGAACCAAAAATGGTCCGGCTCCTACGCTTTACATTCTTGCTTTTTAAATAAAGATAGCAAGAGAACAAAATTTGATAAATTGGAGTAAATCAGAAAGTTGCTTAAAATTGCATGCTCTATCTGAATCATTAAAGAAAAAAAAAAGTGGGTTTATTTAGTTTATTATCCCTTTAAGGTGGTATTTTCCCAAGCTTATGTTTAACATGTATGCTATAGTAAATGACACACACACAAATCTGTTTGTTTTTTTTACCATGCCATTGATAAGTATTTTTAGGAATTAAAGTTAAAGAATGTAGGATTTGTGTATTTATTTTTTTTTACACAGAAAGTACAAAAACTAATCAGTAAATGTAAATAGCTAGAAATGGGATTAGCAGAGGAGTGTAAAATGGTTTAGCAACCAAAGGGTTTATTTGCACAGATGGTGATATATTTAAATTTTGAGTGTTACTGAAAAAAAAAATAACGTTTATTTTCTTGAATATTTATTACTTAGTATTTTTGATATTAGACGGGATTCGGGAGCATTTGAAACCAAAACTCATCAACCCTTTTTGTAAAAATGAAATGACTGTATAATTACAAATATAATATCGATGTATATTCTGATCAATATTTTTCATTGGATACATTTGATCAGATCTACTTCTGCCATATTATTTTAATATTTTAGTGCTTTCAGCGTGAGATAATACATTAGATTGTTGCTATTGTAGTTTTTTGAGCATTGGTGGTCTCACAGTAAAAGATTTGCAATGTGTTTTTCCACCCATTTGATAGTGAGAATTTACTGATCCATCATCCTAGTGTAATCTGGGGAAAAGACCTCAAATAATATCTCACATACATTGTTTGTTGCATTGCGTGACCTGGGAACATATCTCAGACAGTGTGAATCTGCTGCACTGCGTGACCTGATATTTTTTAGTACTGTATAATTTCATAAAGAGAGTCAAGGATTTATAAATAAAGGCACACTTTTGTTTAAACCTTTAGTTTCAAACCTCTGACAGTATCTTCTTCCTTGTTTCCAGGGGAAACATTTCACCGTAACCCATGTCCTGTGTTGTGCAGCTGCAGGAAGGGGCTGGGAAGTGCTAGTCTGGGGCGTGATACGTTAACCTCACTGGTGTGACTGTGAGCAACAGGGTGACGGGGGAGGGCTATGGAGCAGACAACCTGTGCAGCTCCTGTGCTCCCAGACCGCAGTGAGTGCCTGTATACAAACTGCTACTGGTAAGGACTCACAGTGAATGAGACAAGTTCAGTATTATGAGCCATCACAGTGAATGAGACAAGTTCAGTAGTATGAGCCCGAATGAGACAAGTTCAGAATAGGAATAAGCCATCACAGTGAATGAGACAAGTTCAGTAGTATGAGCCCGAATGAGACAAGTTCAGAATAAGAATAAGCCATCACAGTGAATGAGACAAGTTCAGAATGAGCCATCACAGTGAATGAGACAAGTTCAGAATGAGCCATCACAGTGAATGAGAGAAGTTTATAATAAGCCGTCACAGTGAATGAGACAAGTTCAGAATGAGCCATCACAGTGAATGAGAGAAGTTTATAATAAGCCGTCACAGTGAATGAGACAAGTTCAGAATGAGCCATCACAGTGAATGAGACAAGTTCAGAATGAGCCATCACAGTGAATGAGACAAGTTCAGAATGAGCCATCACAGTGAATGAGACAAGTTCAGAATGAGCCATCACAGTGAATGAGACAAGTTCAGAATGAGCCATCACAGTGAATGAAACTTCAGTATGAACTAATGCTATCCTAAATATCTCATATGTGAGGTGTTTGTATAGCTTACTAAATGCAGTCATTAATGCTACAATCTGACCAATTTGTCTATGTGCTTGTTAGGTATATATGTATACCTATCTAGATACATTATATTTGTTAGTTACCTCGCCCATAATTTATATTAAAGGTATAGGAAAGTTGCATTATTCAGATAGAACATGCCATTTTAAGACACTTTTAAATTCACTTCTATTTTCAAATGTGCTTCTTTCTCTTGGTATCCCTTGTTGAAAAATAATATGCACATATCCTATACTAGTAGGAACTAGTTGCTGATTGGTGCCTGCACACATTTGTCTCTTGTGATTGGCTTACTAGATGTGTTCATCTAGCTGCCAAGAGTGCAATGCTGTTCTTTTAGCAAAAGGATAACAAGAGAATGAAGCAAATTTGACAATATAAGTAAATTGGATAGTTTTTTAAAATTGTATTTTCTATCCAAATCATGATAGAAAATGTTGGGGTTTCCCGTCCCTTTACTTAAAGGGACACTGAACCCACATTTTTTCTTTCATGATTCATATAGAGCATGCAACTTTCTAATTTACTCCTTTTATCAAATTTTCTTCATTTTTTTGCTATCTTTATTTGAAAAGCAAGAATGTAAGTTTAAAAGCCGGCCCATTTTTGGTTCACTACCTGGGTTGTCCTTGCTGATTGGACAGCACCATTAAACAAATATTTATATTCCAGAGTACTGAACCAAAAATAGGCTGGCTCCTTCGCTTAGATGCCTTCTTTTTCCAATAAAGATAGCAAGAGAACGAAGAAAAATTGATAATAGGAGTAAGTTAGAAAGCTGCTTAAAATTGCATTCTCTTTCTGAATCATGAAAGAAAAAAATTTGGGTTTAGTGTCCCTTTAATCTGTAACACAAATATTAGATCAGACATTCTAATAAACAGTATAATTCCACCTCCTTAGGCCGAGAGACTTCATTATATCCTGCTCTATTAAAGGAACATGGAACTTAAAAAATGTCCTATTCTGCATTTGAAACAACAGCCATTAAACAATTGGAAACATTTAATTAAAGATGTATAACTTGCCATTGAAAATAACAGAAAATATGTGTTTGTGTACAACTCACTCTTAGGGACAGATCCATAGCAAAAATATTTACATTTAATGTCCCTTGAATAAAAGTTTTCTTTTAAAAATTGCCAACATTAGCAACCCCCTGCAAATCTATGTGTTTAACAAACTGGTTAAACACATAGTTAAAGTACCACTTAGGGACTGCAAATAAATATTTGTCCTGAGCAGAAATTTCCTATGACCGCATGTAAATTTATCACTATAATGGCCCTTTAATCTTAGATATGCTGCTGTGTATATATACAGTTGGATAATGTTGTAAGTTTCCCCTTTTGTTTAATAAACAAAATGTTTCTAAACTCTTGCTATAATTTACATTTTGTTGGTCAATATGTGTTTGTATATATTTATCAGATTCATTGGGGGGGGGGTTTAACAAAGACACAGGTTATATATACAGTATATTGCTTGTTGAAAAACATATACATATTAAAATTGCATAAAATTGTAAAGAGAAAAAAGTAATTTGTCATTTTATCTTTCAACGGGCACAAAACATTCATTCTGCTTACTCCAGAATTCTGCATGCATCATTTTCCAATGGTCAGTGTTGTGCTTGATTTTTTTTTTTCTGACTTTCATGTTGCAGGCCTAGATCCCTTAAAGTTTAGTTAAAATATATGTTCTATTGTAATTGGTATGGTATATGTATTTAGAGTTTGCAACTCTCATCTTATACTAAAGTGATTTATTTTCTTTGTTGTATTTAAAATATGTTGTAAAAACATATCCCTGTGATTAAAAGGAATTAACTCAAATTGTTCATACAGTTTTAAACAACTTCCCAATGTACTCATTTTTCAAATCAGCTTCATTCTCTTGTTATTCTTTGTTGAAGGAGGGAGTAGCAATGCACTACTGTGAGTTAGCTGAACACATCGAATGAGCAAATGAAAAGAGGCATATATATTTATGTGCAGCTAGCTCTCAGTAGTTCATTGCTGTTCCTGAGCCAACCCAGGTATGCATTTTAACAGAAGATACCAGAGAACAAAGTAAATTAGAAAACATAATAGATTGGAAAGTTATTTAAAGGAAAATTAAATATTTTCATGATAGGGGCTCATAGGTGTAGGAACTGTGGGGGACATGGATTTTATAGTAGAGACCTTGCAGCACATAACTCATATACATTACATCTGTTTTAATTCTCACCTTCTGCAGTGTGCTGCTTAAAGTGATGGTAAACCCAAAGGTATAACAAATGCTAGGATTTACCATCACTAAAAATAAATATTAGTTTCTTATCGTTTCGTAAAAAAACAATGTTAAACTCATCCTATCTGTAAGGAAAGTTGATCGCTAACACAGCACCTCCGGCCACCCACGGCACATCGCTTTCTTCAATGAGGTGACGTTTCCACCTCTAGACCAATAACCATGCGTGTCAACTAACATCCTAGCTTGGCTATTGGTCTAGAGGTGGAAACTTGACTTTAACGTTGTTTTTTTACAAAACGATGTAAGAAACTAATGTTTATTTTTAGTGACGGTAAATCCTAGTTTTGTTATACGCTTGGGTTTACCATCACTATAAACTCGTGGCTAAATTAACCTGTCAAAACCAGGAATACTGCACAACCTTGTTTGTATTAGTTGGTTTTATATCTGTTCCTAATTGTTTGTAGCAGTAGAGTGAGATGGCTGTGTCTATTTCTTTATAGAAACTCAGTGGAATTTAAAAAAAAAAAAACAACAATTTTGAAGGTTAAGTTACAGGAAAAGGGGGCATGATAAATAATTAAAGTATGTTGCAAAGTTTTTTTAACTACACATAAACATTTTATATTACAATCTCATACTGTTTAATTTCGCTAAAGTAATAATTATTTTTTTAATTTACACTGTAGCTGTCCTGAAGGGCAGAAGTTGTTTAAACATGAAGAAACGTTTTATTCTTCATTGTAAACTCTTCATGCCTTAAAACTAAAATGCTGATCTCGTGATCTCTAATCCTATACATGGGCACTGGCACCAATCCATAACGAAAAAGACAAGAGATGTAATCTTCAAAAACCTAAACCAGTTTGTACAGTCAAATGTTATTCAGAAAGTTCTTGTATCTCGGCAGCAATAGGGCATTTAATAGTTTATGGTCATTGAACAAGTTTTTTTTTATGACAAGTTCAAATTAAATTTGCACATCACTGCTTTTCTGTTCTACATAGATCTTAAACGCACCTGTTTTCATAATTCAAAGGCAAGGCGATGGTGCCTCTTATTGCAGAAATTGTGATTTTTATTTTATTCTGTCTGGGCAGCATTCTTCTCGTGTCAAATTTGAAAAGAGGCATTGTTCCATATGGAAGATGTCTTGGAAACTCTTCAATGTCACAGTTCAATAATACATAAAGACAAGAGTTAGCTGTTTTGTGAAGACAATATTTGATACCAGTTAAGGTGTAATGACTGTTAAAGATCAGAAAATAAAAGATTTAATTTTTACTTGTTCTATTTGCTAACACAAAGATGGCTATCAACCAGATTCTGGATGAAAATGTTGGGTAAGTTGGTATCAACAATTCACGTGGGTAAGGTGTTAAATATGTCCACTTCAGCAACAAAATGGATCACCAAGACACCAACAATTTTTTTTACTCATCTCATAAACAACATCTCATATGATAGACAGTCAAATTATTGGCAGAGACCTTCCCTTTGTTGGATTTACACAAAAATAGATTACAGCAAATTTGTGTCAGGGTCAGTTAATACTGGGAAAGGGAACCCAAAAGAGCCTATTCTACCTCCCAACATTGGAAGTCTGGAAAAAAAGTAGTAGTATGACATTTTCAAGAACATTTTATGGGGGAAATAAATATTTTTCCCCCAGATAACAGAGTGACAATGTCTTATCATGGAGGGACAACAAATCAGTCCAAATGTAGTGAATCTACTATTTATTTGGGCTCAGGGATATGTGGAGGGCTTAACAGCAATACATCTTCCAGCAGATCTGATCTTTAAAGGGACAGTCTAGTCCAAAATAAACCTTCATGATTCAGATAGAGAATGTCATTTTAAACAATTTTCCAATTTACTTTTATCACCAATTTTGCTTTGTTCTCTTGGTATTCTTAGGTGAAAGCTAAACCTAGGAGGTTCATATGCTAATTTCTAAGCCCTTGAAGGCTGCCTCTTCTCTCAAGGCATTTTGACAGTTTTTCACCACTAGAGGGTGTTAGTTCATGTGTGTCATATAGATAACACTGTGCTCACGCATGTGGAGTTCAGGTGAGCCAGCTCTGATTGGCTAAAATGGATGTCTGTCAAAAGAACTGAAATTAGGGGACAGTTTGCAGATGCTTAGATACAAGGTAATCACAGAGGTAAAAAGTGTATTTATATAACTGTGTTGGTTGTGCAAAACTAGGTAATGGGTAATAAAGGGATTATCTGTATTTTTAAACAATAAAAATTATGGTGTAGACTGTCCCTTTAAAGCAGGTATCTAAGTAGGGTTGTGATGTATCAAACAGAATTGCATCTCCATAGTATATTACACTGGAGAGTGGGACTATAGCGTTGATGGCATCCAGAAACAGTCAGGCACATCAGTTCTTCAGCTAGTTTCTACCCTATCAGTCAATGATAAAGGAGACATTTTTCTTAGATGTGGGACTTAAAATGTATTTATGTTGCCCCTCCCTTTAATGCAACCATGTTGTGAGATTCAAGTATTTCCAAGAGTTCTACATCCATGGGCCAATTCATCATCCCACACCACAGAAGTTTAATATTGACCGCCTGGTTGCTAAAAGGTCATGGCTAAGACAGTTTAAAACAACCCCAGTTAATTAAATTGTATTCAGACTTTTTTAAAAAAGTACATAATTTAGAATATATTTTAAACCTGTATGATTCAACATAATGCCTCCACATCAGATGCCAGAATGTTCCATCATGTGTATTGTCAATATCCAAGCTCCCTGAAAGTTTGTTTTTTTAATAGCTATTACTGTTATTAAACAGACACAAGAAGGTCGGTCTGATTTATAATTTTTTTTCTTAGTATTGCCTCAGGAGATCATTTATATTACCTTAATATTTACCTGTGGTATTTGATACTTTACTGGAAGCACCATTTGGACCTCCATGTAAATTTTTTTTTATTTTATAGTGGTTTATGGAGTCTAACACAAATTCTAAGAATAAATTGTTTTTCATAAAGTCAAGGTCTTACAGTTACAGAATACTTACCCAAAGGTTTTTCACAATTCATGCCTCAAAATATATAGTTTTACCTTCTTGTATTCAGACGAGAAAGCAAGAAATGGTAAGCCTCTGTCTTGGCAAGATATTATCAGATGTTTGCACATGTATGTGAAAATAACTTTAGATTGTAGGATAACTTATTAGTAATTATTCAAGGTCACAAAAGGCTTTCCCCTGCCAAGACTACTTTTTCAGTTTGCATGGTATAGTGTGTTGTCAAGGAGCTACAGGTTCCAAAGACTCATTCTACAAGAGCAGTTTCAATGAAGGCATATGCAACACCCACTGAGCTCTATCAAATGCAGTCAGAAAGATGCCTAATACATTCCATTTCTCAAGCTGGATGTCAGACAGCATTCACAAAGTTTGGAAGAATACGTTAAGGTTCTATTGTTTTATAATAAATCTATAATTTGTCAGTATTATTTGTCTTCATTTTCTTTTTTTGGCTAATTTGCAATGGATTGCTCTTATCTTTTTGTTGAGTATACACTAGGTGGAGGCAAGGACATGACTAATCTTGGTTTACATCCCCAGATAATACTCCAGTCTCCTTTCCATTTTTGCTCTCTTCTTGTTGAGTACAGGTAGCCCTCAGTTTACGCCTGGGTTAGGTTCCAGAAGGAATGGTTGTAAATCGAAACCGTTGTAAATTGAAACCCAGTTTATAATGTAAGTCAATGGGAAGTGAGGGAGATAGGTTCCAGGCCCCTCTCAAAATTGTCATAAGTAACACCTAATACATTATTTTTAAAGCTTTGAAATGAAGACTTTGAATGCTAAACAGCATTATAAACCTAATAAAATAATCACACAACACAGAATATATAATTAAACTAAGTTAAATGAACAAAAACATTTGCTAAACAGCATTATAAACCTAATAAAATAATCACACAACACAGACTTCACTTGCATTTTTCTGCAAACAGTTCTTTCTATGCATTCCAATCTGGACTGATTTATAGACAAGAAGATCTTGTTCCTTTGAAATCTGCTCGATAGCTCAGGTCTGGTTAAACTGATTAATTTCAGCTTGCATGGCTTTGCTGCAACACAAGCGGACAGCTCCATCTACTGGCTATTTTAATGCACTGCTTCTCAATGCTTTTCAATAGCAGTCACATGACTGAAAAAAAGGTTGTTATTTTGAAACGGTGTAAATTGAACCGTTGTAAAACGAGGGCCACCTGTATTTTCTAGAGATATCAACCAACTTAGTGAGGCTTTAGTAGCCAGTGTGGATTATATAGATGGTTTGGTAATGATACAATAACAATTATAGAGCTCTTCTGTTAATTAGCATGTAGAGATTCTTGATTGCTGCAAACTATTATTTACTAAAACATTTTCATTTTTAATTTATGAAAACATCTCTTTACATACAGAAAAATGGGCACATTAAAATGTTGCTGTTGATTAAAAGTACATAGTTTTAAGCACTGAAAGCTTAGCTAAACATCATATTTTTGTATATTATATATTATTACTTCACTGTGTAGTAGTTAAAGGAACATAAAAGTGCATTACATTTTCTAATGAACATTTTATTATTGACTTATTGATTTTAAATTGTTAAACACATAGTTAAAGTACGCTCCACAGAAGCAATGCATTATTGGGCCTACCTGAACTCATCTGGTGAGCCAGTGACAAGAAACATCTGTGTAATCACCAATCACCAGCTAGTTCCCAGTAGTGCATTGCTTCAACAAAAGCTACAAATAGAATGAAGTAAATGGTGCATATTGAAAGTTTCTTAAAATTTGCACGCTCTAGCTGAATAATGAAAGTTTAAACATTTTGTCTTTCATTTTCCGTTAATGATGATATTTAGTGGTATTTGATTTGTCTCTGGCACTCGGAGCATGCATTGTGGGCAAAAGAGTGTACACTCGGCCGAAACAGAAGTGTAAATGCTTCTAATTTATATGTGTTCTGCTTTAAATTTCAAATGCAGTTATGTTCCTTTAAATACCTTAGTTGCTTTTATGCATAGTTTGCTTATTAGAATACCAAAATAAGGATATAGACTTTAAGAAACATTCATTTAGTGGCACCAAACAACAGAAAACGTTAAGCTATACAAATAATAATTTAAAAATATTTTTAACGTGTAAAAATGTTTGTTTATAGTAGTTTTTTAAATTGTTTTCACTGTTCTATTTGTTTTTTTGTTTATTTCTAGCAGTGAAGCTTTACCAATAACAATTTTATTCATTATTTTTACCTAATTTTTATTTGTTTCCACAGTTTCCAAAGAACTAAAATTAATCAGGAATTATTTTTTTTCTAAAGTGAAGAAAATGTCTGGAAGCTCTGTGAATACATCAGAAATCATGCTCCATGTTCTTTGGAAGAATTTTCTGCTGTATTTATATCCAATGAAAACAAAATGGTAAGATTAGTAAATAACTCAAAGTATTTTGTGATTTTGTCTATGCATTTCTCAGCAGTAGCTTCTATCTACTCCATTGCCAGTTGGACTGATATTTTATGTACTGTGTAGAAAGATCTTAGGGTTGAGAAGAGATTAAAGTTAAATCCCACTTTGATGCCTTTCCATAAGATTGTGTAATTAACTGTTTTTTAAATAACGTGATATGTCCAAAACCGGATTTATTAGTGACAAATGTTCAAGTTGTAATATTAAAGGGACAGGAAATCCCAAAATTGGATCATGATTTGGATAGAATATACAATTTTTAACAACTTTCCAATTTACTTCTATTATCAAATTTGCTTCATTATCTTGGTATCCTTTGCTAAAGGAACAGCACTACTAGCAGCTAGCTGAACACATCTAGTTAGCCAATCACAAAAGACAATTGTGTGCAGGCACCGATCAGCATCTAGCTCCCACTAGTGTTGGATATGTTGGTATTCTTTTTCATCAAGGGATACCAAGAGAACGAAGCACATTTGAAAACAGAAGTAATTTTAAGTGTCTTAAAGGGACACTAAACCCAAATTTTTTCTTTCGTGATTCAGATAGAGCATGCAATTTTAAGCAACTTTCTAATTTAATCCTATTATACATTTTTCTTCGTTCTCTTGCTTTCTTAATTTAAAAAGCAGGAATTTGATGCATAGGAGCCGGCCCATTTTTGGTTGAGAACCTGGGTTATGCTTGCTTATTGGTGGGTAAATGTAAGCCTCCAATAAGCAAGCGCTATCCATAGTGCTGAACCTAAAATGGGCTGGCTGCTAAGATTTACATTCCTGCTTTTAAAATAAAGATAGCAAGAGAACGAAGAAAAATTGATAATTGGAGTAAATTAGAAAGTTACTTAAAATGTCATGCTCTATCTGAATCATGAAAGAAAAAATTTGAGTTCAGTGTCATGCAAGTTTTTAATTTTGACTTTCCTATTCCTTTAATGTATTTAAAAATGTGCTTATTATGTTGTATGCACTGTGACTATACAATGCTAAAAACCATACACATGGTTAATGTATATAAATATGTTAATGAAAACCCTCACACTAATTTTATGGATTGCAGATATCTCCTTCCAAGGCACTATTTATTTTTCTCCTTCCACAGTTGCTTGTTCTGTACAGCAGTTTCAAGAATTTTTCTTTTTACCCCAAATGTGGCCCCATTGTTTCAGATTCAGAGATTTAGCCTACTGTAGTGACCTCTAGAATACCGAAAAATATAAAACAAAAATAAAGCCACAATAGCGAAGTAGCGTTAATACTACAGAAACTACTCACAGGTTCAATGTAGTTTCAACAGCATTTATTGCATCTTCAATCAATGAAACTATATCTACGACGTCATAGACAGGATGCTTAAAATCTTAATTTAATTTAAAAGGTTAAATACACTATGTGTAATAATTTCAAATGCAGCAAACAATGATTAATAGCTCAATGTGTTTCAGCAGAAAACTGCCCTTTTCAAGAGCAAAAAAAAAAATATCGATTGAGCTGAATCACTTTCTGTTATACAACCTGTCCTCATATACCAGCATCTCACTAAATAGCTATGTGTTACAAGTGTGAGAAGAAGGTTTTTTTTTTTTTTTTTTTTTTTTTTTATATCTTTTTATTGAGGTTAAAATCAAATTACAACATGGATCAAAAAAAATACTCAATGTACAGAAACCAAGAAAAAAGAATATCTCTAACAAAATAAATATATGTCACCTATACAAATTCATTTCTGTGACAAAAAGATCCATGTCTATATCTACACAAAAAAAAAAAATCAAACCTAACATTGGATCTTAACCTCCCTTTTCCTAGCCTAAGCCACTTATGTTCTAGACATATGGCTAACTACTAAGACATTTATTCCACAGAGAGAACAAAATAGTGAAAGAAGAAAGAAACGCTAGAATACATCTTGATTAAAAAACACCAAGTTTCACTTTATATGTGACTATATGGGCAGAACGCCCAGTTAAACATATCAGAGAATCGATAAGGGATGGGGGGGGGGGGGGGAAGTGGCGAGAGGTGGGGAAAGAGAGAAATTTTTTTTTTTTATAATAAGCCCCTGTCAATTAAACCTTTCCTTTAACCAGAACCTAGGTATTACCCCAGATATAATCAGGTTTAGAAATGGAACTGCGTTCTGAAAAGGCTCCAGAAATCGGGTCTGCTGCTCTGGGGCCCATGAACTGATCAGACTCCTCCATTTTTTAAAATAACTTTTATATTGTTTTTCTGAGTCACTCTTAAGATTCTGCCTTTCCACACACATCTGGGTTTTAATTATATTACTGACTTCCCTAATACAGGGGACTTCTTTTTGCCTCCATTTTTTAAACAGCAAACTACGTGACACCAGTATTACTATATTGACCAGCATTTTCTCACCCACGTTAGTTGACTTTATTAAAAAGAATATATGCTCAGCCTGTAATTCCACTTTACTTTGGAGATGGCGGTTCAGCCAGTACTGAACCTTTGCCCAATATTGCCTAACTTTAGGACACTTCCAGATACAGTGCAGAAGATCTGCTCCTGCCTTAGTGCATCTAAAACAGTTCCCACTATTTGCCTCGGTCCACTTGGCCATTCTTGCTGGGGTCAGATAATAGTTGTTTATTATTTTGCATTGAGACTCCCTCCAGCTAGTACATGAGGTCGCCTCAGCTGCTAATTTAATACTCTCTAGTATTGTCTCAGATTGTAACGTGCCGAAGTATTTATTAAATTTGTCTTTCGCTTGATTGATATATATCGGCCCTTTTTATATTTAAAATTTTTTGATACCACCAGGAGATTGAGTGTTTGCCTGCTTGGTAAAGTTTAACGCCCGAAGCTATTTGGGCCAATCCCCACTCAGCTGTTACTTCTCTATTAACTTTTTCGATATAATGACGTACTTGTAAGTAAGCATAAAAATTATTTGTTGGTAAATGATATTGTTCTGCTAATCTCCGAAAAGTACAAGTCTGACCGTCCCTATCGTTCTTCAGCTGCGCGAAATAACTCAGCCCCTTTTCCTTCCATTCAGAAAATATTCCATAATTATAGCCCGGTGGGAAGTTAACGCACCCGATAATCGGTAAATGTGGGGACACACGATATTCCTGTCCTACTAAAAGACAGTATAACTGCCAGCCTTTAATAATATTGACAAATGTTAACATTGCCGCTATATTCTGAGGTAGCTTCCTATATGGGCAGTGTAATATAGCTTGTGGATTAAAAGGGCTAATTAATTCTGCATCTAAATTATAATATGTTACATCATCTGCATTTGTAAGCCAGTCTAGTCCAAATTTTGCCAGGGCTACTATATTATAATGCTTGATATTGGGGAGAGCAAACCCTGCGTATTGTTTTGCATTACTCATTTTATCTAGGGCTATTCTTGGTCTCTTTTTCCCCCAAATAAAAGAGGTACAAGCTTTATTATATCTCTTTATATCTTTTCTTGAGATGAAGAGGGGAAGGTTCTGCAATAGAAATAATATTTTCGGGAATATAATTGTTTTAATTATCATACATCTGGCCGATATTGACAGGAAATATAAATTCCATTTATTCAAATCGTCTTGGATCTTATCAAATAATTCGGAATAATTTAGTTGATACCATTCACCAGGGTTCCTAGTGATCTTAACCCCTAGATAATTGATGGCCATAACTTCTCTGAAGATGTAGTTAGAGCTTTGCCGTGTTTTGTTTACCCATAATAGCTCTGACTTTTTAGGGTTAATTTTGTATCCTGAAAATGTACTAAAGTCTGCAATGATTTGAAGGACACAAGGGATAGACTTTGCAGTATCTTGCATAAACAGGAGAATATCGTCTGCGTATAATGATATAAGCAACGTTTCCTTGCCTATCTTAACAGGTTGTATTGTTTGCCGTAAGTGAACTGCCAGGGGTTCCAAGGCCAGGTCAAATAGGAGCGGGGATAACGGGCAGCCCTGACGTGTTCCTTTTTCTAGAGTGATATGCTGTGTTAACTCCCCATTCACTAAAAGCTGAGATCTCGGCTTACTATAGACCACTCTCACCAGATCTACCACCCTGCCAGAAAAAACAAATTTTTCAAGAGAGGTTATAAGATGGTTCCACTCAATGGAATCAAACGCTTTTTCAGCATCTATAGTGACTAAAGCGAGATCTTTTTTTATAGAGTTGTGGTAATCCTTACTGCCCGGCTGGCAGATCTGGCGACAGTGGTCCACCGTTGTTAGGACTCTTCTCATGTTACGAACCGCGTTCCTATCCGGGATAAAGCCTGCCTGATCCGTGTGGATCAGCTTACCCACGACCTTTTTTAACCTGTCGGCTATAATTGCCATAAAAATTTTATAGTCCTGGTTTAGCAGGGATATTGGACGGTATGATGATAACTCATCAAGATCTTTCCCTTTCTTATGTATAAGAGTCACGATAGAATCTGCAAAGTATGGGGATTTTAACGCTTGCCTTAAAAAGTAGTCATTATATAGGTTCTTTAGTACAGTGCCCACTGTGTCTAATAATATTCTATAAAATTCAATCGGAAGGCCGTCCGGGCCGGGTGCTTTTCCTGTCTTTATCCTTTGTATCACCCTGACTATTTCTACCTCCGTTATTGACGCATTGATTTGATTAAGATCCTCCGCTGAAATACTAGGTAATTTAATTTGTTCCCAGAATTGTGCCTTAGCCCTTTCATTTATTCCACCACTAGTGTAAATATTACGAAAGTATTTAAAAAAGGCATCCCGAATGTCTGCAGGTTGCGTTAATACCTTATTCCCGTCCTTAATTGCTGATATGATATTTTTTTTTGTCGAAACTTTATTATTTTTGTTAAGTGTTTAGCTGAAACCCCTTGGTGCCCTTGGTACTTGGCTCTAAGCTTAAAATCTTCCCCCGCCCATTTTTCTCTGAGAAAATCCTCTCGTTCAGTTTTAAAGGCAATATATTTATTCCAGTTTACTGGATTCTGGGATTGGAGAAATCTATTATATGCGTTTCTAAGCTGGTTTGCTAACTGTGACTCCCTTGCTTTGAGTTTGCGCGTAAGCTTCACCATGTAAGCCTTAATTTCTCCACGCATGACTGCTTTCCCTGCTTCCCAGAAGGTTTCTGGTTTGTCTATGTATTCCCTATTCTGTTCCCCATACTCCTGCCACTTTACTTTCAGCCAGTTCGTGAACTGTGCATTTTGACTCATGTATGTTGGAAAGCTAAACGTATTCCCAGGACTTCTAATTTTTGTCCCCGGCCAGACCTGTAAGCTAACAATGGCATGGTCGGATATCGAGATATCTGATATCTGGGATCAATCTCCAGTCTTGCTACTTGCTGAGTTATCAGAAATAGGTCAATACGTGAAAAGCATCTGTATGCCTTAGACTCACACGTATATACTTGATCATCCGGGTGTTGGCACCGCCAAATATCCGTCAATTTTAATGCCTTTACATAATTTCTGAAAAATTTAGCTTCCCTTTTATGCGACTGGCTGCTTCTAGTTTTTGACCTATCCATCTCTGGATACAAAGTAAGATTCATATCCCCAGCAATAACCAAGTTCTGCTCTAAATATGGTAGAAGTTTTTGTTGTATTTTTTGCCAGAAATCTTTGTCAAGTTTATTGGGGGCATATATATTACAGAAAACCCAGGTAACCCCTTCTATCTGTATCTGAAGGACTATAAACCTACCTAGATGATCGCATTCTTGTTTCAGGATTTTATAATTAAGCTTTCTATTTATCATAATGGCCACCCCCCGCTTGCGCTTACTGCAAGGTGTTGCTACTATTTCTGCCACCCAGTTCGCTTTCAATTTTTCTATTTCATGGCCCTTTAAATGCAATTCTTGGAGAAAAGTGATATCCGGGGTCTCTCTTTTCAATAATCTCAAAACATTTTTTCGTTTTATGGGGGAAGTTATTCCCCCCACGTTCCATGAAACTACTTTTAAGGGTTCTGCCATTTTATTCCTTTAACCCTAAAAACCATTTCTAAAAAAGCAGGGCATTGGTGATAAAAAGAAGAAGAGAAAGAAAAAAAAAGAAAAAAAAAAAAAAGAGAACAACCCCCCCCCCCCAGTAGCCAGCCACTGTCCCCCCCCTCTAATACTTTTTATTAGACATGACATTCTCAGATTCTGATGCGTCATCCTTGTATAACACATACTTATTGAATAAAAAAACTTCCCTTCAGACTTCTATATTATTCTCCTGACAGAAATCTTTTGCTTCTTTGACTGAGTTTAGCATTACTCTCCCTTCCATTGTTAAAACATTAATTCTTGCAGGATATATCAACATTGCTCTTAACCCAGCCTTAATTAGTCCTGAACAGAATGGTGCCATTATCCTCCTCTTGGCAGCTGTTTCAGAAGAAAAATCCTGAAACAGCAGGATTTTTTCCCCTCAATTGTTAATCCTTGTAGTTTCCTATAATGCTGCATAATGCTAATCTTGTCTTGGAAGTTGAGATACTTGATTATAACCATCCTAGGACGTGAGTTTCCCTCTGTGGAGGACCTGACATTTCCCACCCTATGGGCCCGTTCTACTTGTAATGTGTCTCTGTCTGTCTGAATCCCTAATATCTTGGGAAGTGTGTTAGCAGCAAATTTCAGCAGATCCTCAAACTCTCTACTCTCTGGGAGTCCCACTACCCGGACGTTGTTCCGGCGGGATCTGTCCTCTAATTCTTCCACTTTCGCTAAAAGTGCTTTAATGTTATCTGTGTTCTCCCCTATAATTATATCTTGGGTGTTTAGCTTGTCTTCTGCCTCTGAGACCCTGGACTCCATTTCTGAAATTCTAACTGAGAGCAGCCTTATTTCCTGTGATAAATCTGTAATCTCCTTTTTGACCAGTTCAAATTGAGGGAGTAAGAGTTCTGCTAACTGATTTATTGTCATTTGTGAATCTTGATTTATACAGGAATTTTCAAGACTGCCCTCAGTCCCTGTATCTTGACCTGTTTTTGGTTTTCTCCTGGGGGGCATCGCGGGGGATTTATTTTTTGCCCCTGTCATATATTTATCCATGGAAGATTAGGGGGGTGAGTTCCTTTTTAAGATAGATATACTCTATACTCAGGTTTCTAGCCCTCCCTATTATGTACGCTTGTCTGCAGACTTTTGAACCTCTGACTGTCTGTAGCCTGTGTGGGCCTGTTCGTATGCCTTACTGTCACTAACGCCAAGCTCTATTATATATAATCTTATTGGGTTTCATCCAGTCCTACACCTTTATAATTTTGCGGCCTGTTCTATCCACATTATATGTATGCCAAAAATTCTCCTGTTCCCAGAGTCCTGTGCCCTATTCCCCCCTTGTCTGCCCTCCTGACCCCTTACCCTTTAGATTTACCCGTGCTTAGTGTTAAGTATGGTGCCTAAAAAAAAAAAAAAAAAACCCTGTGTGGGTGTATAAGTTCGTTTATGGTCTAGATAAAATAAAAAAATAGACCTATAATATCAGTGCCTTGTGCTAAAGTGTCCTTTTATCATATATTACTCAAGTGTTTTGTATTTTGTAATTGCTTAATACTATTCCAGTGTCAACCAGATACTATTAATTTGCACGTTAAAAGACGTAGCTATTTAAATAAGTGAAAACCTATGCACAAACCATGTCAGATGCCCAGATCAGGGAGGAACAAAACACAGGAAAATAAACCATCAGAAAAATAATAAAAACAGCAAAAAAACAAGAAAAAAAAAGAACAGGGGAAAAAAAAGGCAACAATTTCTTGACGATATAAGTTCAGATATTGCAGGAGACAGAGCCTTTCAATTCTCTTGTAGCACAATGCTCCTTAATCTACCTGCTCTGTCTTTCATAGCAACAGTTATTAGATGTGCGTTAGCTTTTGTACACTCCTTTGCCTTGACTATTCAGTCTTAACCAGCTAGTAATTTTTATGTCCAGTTTTCCAGATTAATATAAGATATCCCCTGCAGCAGGGAAAAACTGAGTATTTGCGTTGAGAGCGATGGTATCAAAAATTACTTAGTTATATTTACTTTTAACCTTTGTTGAAGGTCCTGCTATAGCAGACTAGCAAAAGTTAATAGTCAAGTTAGTACAGAGATTTAAAAGTTAGGCAGCTTGTCGTTTCACTGACATTCCCTGTCACAGCAGCAATCACTGTTAGGCTTCAACAGGCTGTATGGCCTAGGCAACTCTCAGGGGCTCAGTACAGAGCGAGTTATGTCCACAGTCCCAGTATGGCAATGACCTGCTATTGCCCTCTTTAGCTTGTCTGATGCAATCTCCAATTACTTATCATGCAGTCTCTTGTTGCGGTTAGAGTTCGGCAAGCCGAATTTTAGAGAGAGGGCAAAAAGATACAACTTATTAAGTCACTATACCTCAGCAGGTGTCTGTATTTTATATCTTACATGTCCGGTCAGCTTCAGCAGCCTTCCTTTAGCCCAAGTTTAAGATGGGATATGTCATCAGTCAGCAGTTACCAGGACAATTATGCATTTAAAAACCTCCGACTCTTGGAATAAACTAAGTGGCTGCTAATTTTTCAAGTTCGCACACACCTCAGCCTTTTAAATGTGCCCAATCTACTCCCCTCAAACAACTTCTGTCTTAAACAGGCGAGGGTACCAGAGGGTCTTTTTGCTTACAAACTGTCCCCCCTACTTATCTCGGCAGCAGATACAGTCAATGCCTTTATATAGAGATTAACAAGTACCTTAATGGCGTATTCCAGCTCCGCGGTACTGCTTGGTCTCCACTGTGTATGAGAGAATCCCAGGGTTCCGCTCCTTTCTCCGCTTTTTGCTGCTAGATGCTTGGATTTGCTTGGGTGCGTGGTATATCGGGCTGCTAGCTTGTCCGACCGTGAGCTGGATGTGAACTCCTCTGAGCACGGTTAGCCAGCGCCAATCCCTCCGCTTCCCGGGTCTCACCACCACCTTAACTTCACAAGTATCTGTCTGCCCGTCCTTCGATATCACTTTACAAGCGGCTTGTCCTTAGCCAGCAGGGGGGACATTTACTAAGGCTGGGTGTGTAGCTGAACGCCCGCAGGCGTAGTGACTCCGCACGTGAGTCTGTCTGCGATATGGTGCTTCCGGCGCTGCAGGAAAAAAGATCCGGGCCAGGTACAATCAATACCGGCCAAGGAAACGGCAGCTTGGGGAGATCAATAGAGCCCTTCAGTTAGAGCCTCATGCTAGCGCTCCACGCCATTGCTAGCTCCACCCCCGGAAGTCCTCGAGAAGAAGGTTTAAAACAGATAACCAGCATCCTTGTGTGAATGGGAAATACTCTGTTTATAATTACAGTATATCAATGTGAAAAATGAACAATAATAAAACATCTGTATTAATAAAAAAAAACTCTTAAAGGGGACAGTCTACTCCAGAATTTTTATTGTTAAAAAAGGATAAACAATCCCTTTGTTACTCATTCCCCAATTTTACATAACCAACATGGTTATATTAATATACTTTTTACCTCTGTGATTACCTTAGTCTAAGCCTCTGCAAACTAGCCCCTTATTTCAGTACTTTTGACAGACTTGCATTTTAGCCAATCAGTGCTGACTCCTAAATTACGCCACGGGAGTGTGCACAATTTTATCAATATGTCACACATGAACTAGCGCTGTCTAGCAGTGAAAACATTCAAAATGCACTGAGGCTTACCTAGGTTTAGCTTTCAACAAAGAATGCCAAGAGAAAAAAGCAAATTTTATAATGAAGTAAATTGGAAAGTCTTTTAAAATTGCATGCCCTATCTAAATCATAAAAGTTTAATTTTGACAAGACTGTCCCTTTAAAAATAATAATCAAATGCCTTTCACACAAGTTCATAAGCTAAAAATCACTGAAAAATTATTATAAAACTTCATCCAATCCTACATGTAGTTGAATATTAAATGCAGCCAATCAAAACCTTAGGACGAGGCGTGGAAATTGACAGACTTCCGTTTGGGGAGGGGCCTCACAGACACACGCGAGGAGAGCACCCGATAGTACTGGGTGAGCCGAAACCATCTTCAACCCTCCACGCCGAGACTCTTGTGCCGAGTCACTATACTCGAGCTAAGAGAGACAGTGGCGAGCAGGAAGCCTATTAGCCTGTGAAGTTGGCCAAGTCGCTAAGGCCTAGAAACCCCTGTGCACAAAAGAACCTCTGCTCTGGGGAGATAGCGGTGCTACTGGTCGGCAAAGAGAGATAGCTTAAAGGTAAATGGAGCCAGAAAGCTGCTTGGAGAAACGCTGACATCTGGTGAGGAGACCGGGAGTTCAGTGCCGTGGCTGCGGCGCGGGATACACTGAAGATTGGGGGTGCATGCGCGTCAATGTATATTCCACAACTGCCGAGACAAAGTAAGCAGACCCAGCAGAGCAAGTGACTGAGTGACCGGTGCCGCGTCTGCGAAGGTAGAGGTGGGACGCATAGGAAAAGACCTCACAGTAATCAGCGGTGTGATGCTTGCCCCGGTAAAGAGCTGTTAAGGAGCTGAAGCGCTGACAAAAAGAGCGTTGGTAATCTGGAGACAGGAACCGGGGTGAGTTTTCTTTTTTCCTAAAGTTGGCTTTTCCAAATATTGCAGTCCCACTGAAGCGGTGAACATATAAAAACTTTCATCTGGGCAGAACTGTTTTTCCCTTATCCCTTGTTTGAAAAGCATAATTAATGAGGGTGTGCTCTGGCTTTGAATAGTCGGGTCTTGGTAAGGAGTGAGGATAATCTCCAGATTCATCTAATCTATTTCCTTGAAGCTGCCAACCAGAGGGAGCGGGAGTCTCTGTTGATAGAGGTATGCACCCCCGATAGAGACCCAATAAGAGAGTGTCTTTTTGGAATTGCTGTCTGTATGTAGTTGGGACATAAGCCTGGACTTGAGTCCTTGGGAGAGCAATTATGGCTCATTTGTAAAGAGGGGTACCTATTCCCCAAGAATAAACTCATTTGGCATTGTATAAGGAATACAGTACCTGGGCCTAAGGAGTACCCAGAGAAGCACTAGTTCCCAGGAAAAGAAAGCCAAGACAAGTTGGGACTTGATAAGGAGATATTCCAAACTAGTGAAATTAATCCCATACTTAGACGGGCGTGAGTAGACTCCTCACCACGGTCTGAGCAAGCTGGACTGAATCTGTCTGGACTTTGATGATACATAAGATTGTTTTTCAGAATCTTATATTGCTTTTTTTTTTTCTTGTCTTTCTTTTTTCTTCTGTCTTTTTTAGCTTTTCTCCCTTAGAGCTGTAAGAATCACAGATAGCTGTTGATAATAATTCAGGGTTATGGTGGCACTGCACCTTGACCAAGTATAATTGGAATAAGAAATGTGTAATTAGACTTAGTATATAATATAGTGTAATTTAAGGCACTGTTAGATATTTAGGCACAACATAAATTAATTTTGGAAAGGTGCTGCGTTGAAGGCAGCACATACACTGTATAGTTGAGTTTGCACAATTTCAGAGAGTTATGTCCTCAATTGTGGACTTATAATACTCACTCTGGTAAACACAGAGAGTGGTAGGCAAGGGTGATGTTTATATTTATATAGGTGTATAGGTATATATATATATATATATATATATATATAGAGGTCTGCAGGTGTATGTGTGTATATATATATATATATATATATATATATATATATATACATAGGTTCACATAAGTGTGTGTACCCCTACATACACAATTAGCACTATTGCTGTGTGGTGTTTTTTTTTTTCCCCCTATATAGTTGTTTTCACTGTTTTATAGATTTGTCACTTTTTTTTCTTTCTCTTATTACACTGCATTTTTTTATTTTATTTTATGGAAAGATTTGTCACACAGGGTAAAAATAGTTTGCCAGCTATGCTGGCAAAACAAAGGGAAAGGAAAGCTAAGAGCAATGAGATGGAAAATAGCTTAGAAATCCAATCTCCAGCTCCCCCAATTCCAGATAAACAAATCTTGATCAACCAGATCGCAGACCTGATTGCAGACCTGATTATGCCTCAATTCAATATACTTAAAGCTGAAATCTCAGAACTGGCTGGAGAAGTAAGACAATTCTCAACACGTTTTGCTGAGGTAGAATCTAGGGTCTCTGATCTGGAAGATCAAGCTGGGGCACAAGATACAATTCTTCAAAAACAAGGGGAACTAATTAAATTGTTACACTCGCGGTTGGAAGATCTAGAAGATCGCTCACGCAGAAACAATGTTAGAATAATAGGCCTTTCTGAAAACATTCAACAACAAGACTTAGTTCATTTTGCTGCAGTGGAATTACCCCACTTGTTAGGCATCCAAAATGTGGAGAAGCCATTTACTGTCGAACGAGCACATAGGCTGGGGGTTGTACGATCCAATCCGGAGGGCACTGCCAAATCTAGGCCTGTCCTGGTTACATATCTATTTTTCCAAGATAAGACCATGTTGATGAGCCATTTTAGAAAAATAAACCCCCTGATGTATGGTCAAGATAAAATCTTGCTCTTTCAAGACTTCTCGGTAGAGACGTCACTCAAAAGGAGAGAGATGGCCCCATTTTGTTCTATGCTCTTCAAGAAAGGCATTCAGGCAAGAATGCTGTACCCCGCAAAGATAGTTGTAAATATAAAGGGCGAAAGCTATACGCTAAACAACCCTCAAGAAACTAAAGAATTTATAAATACATTAAGTTAGATGAGTGGTAGGTCCAGAAATGTAGCCAGATATTAGACTTATATGTCTATAATGGGGTTTTGTATATTTTTTTTTTTAGGGGTGGGGTTTTGGTTTTTCCTTTTTTTTTCTTCCCCCCTCCTGTTGTCCGATATTATGCTAAAGCTTGTTGCCTCAAATAAATGTTGAACTTTCTTTCCTGGAACGTGGGGGGAATAACCTCCCCACCCAAAAGAAGTATTATTTTAAAACAACTCAAACAACATCATCCTGATGTGGATTTTTTACAAGAAACACACCTTAAGATTAAAGAGATCCCTAAATTACAATGTAAATGGGTTGGAAAAGTAATTGCTACTCCCGTTTCAACGCGCAAAAGAGGGGTGGCCCTCCTTTTTTCTAAAAAATTGACATATACTATCCTGTCGCAGGAACTTGATTTAAACGGTAGATTTCTTATAGTCAAGATAGAATACAGGGGATTAATATATGTACTGTGTAACATATATGCCCCTAACACCATAGATCAAAAATTTTGGGATGGCTTATATATTAAACTTTTTCCATATATAGATCAAAACCTAATTATAGCAGGAGACTTCAACATGACTATATGCCCCTATCTAGATAGAAGTAAGTCAGGTACAAATCTGCAGGAGAGAAACAGGCAGAGAAAAGTTTTTAGGAACTTTATGAATAAACTGAACCTTCACGACATCTGGAGAATAAACAATCCAGATGTAAAAGCCTTTTCGTGCGAATCCAAAGTATATAAGAGTTTTTCCCGTATCGATCTTTTTTTGATATCAGATAGCATGGTTAAATTAGATCTAAAACCCACCATCCAAGATATAGTAATCTCAGACCACGCAATAATAACCTTAGAAGTGGAAGGGGTCAGGAAACAAGCTGAGCAAAACTTTTTTTCTTTTCCCAAATATCTTATCCAGGATAATGAATTTAGGAATTTTCTAACGCAAGCATGGATAGAGTATGTGGGTTTTAATAAGGGATAGACAGACAAAATAGAAATATTTTGGGAAGCAGCGAAGGCGGTTCTTCGCGGAAAGATCAGAGCATACATGATTAAATGGAAGAAAAAAAACATCTGCTATAGACCTCCAGTTGACCAATCAAGTAAGGAATGCATATAAAGCATATATTGCTAACCACTCTGGTAATGCATGGCATAACTATAAGAAAGCTAAAGATGAGCGGGATATCTTCCTTAAACAGAAGGGACAAAGGGAAGATCTCAAAGCAAAAGCCTTTTTTAAGAGTCATCACGGGAGGTCGGCTAATTTTTTGGCTAAAATCATTAAAGCAGGGAAGGGGAGAGACAATATCCCATGTATAACTAAGAATAATAAAAGGCTTCCAACGCCATTTGAGATTAGGGAGGCTCTATATGAATATTACCAAGAGCTATACTCAGCCCAAAAAAACGAGGATAAGGCTAAGGATGCATTTTGGAGCAAAATCACTTTACCCAAAGTATCTCTGGAGCAATTACAAGAACTGAACCAGCCAATTTTGATAGAAGAAGTGGTGACGGCTATAGAGAAATTGAAAATGAATAAAGCGCCCGGGCCAGATCAGTTACCAGCTGAATTCTACAAAGTACTGAAAGACAATATTCCGGATATATTTGTAAAACTATTTAATAAATACTATACTAATAATAGAATGGACTCACTGTACTTCACCACCTCGGTAGTGACCCTTATTCCCAAAACAAGATAAAGATTTAGAGCTCCCAGGATCCTATTTCGTTATTGAATAACGATTACAAACTTCTTACTCATATAGTGGCAGACAGACTGAAAAAGTGTATGAATAATCTAATTCATATAGACCAAACGGGTTTTATGACAGGTAGAAGTGTAACCAAAAACATACGCAAAGCACTGTTAACATTAGATCATTTTTGGAATAGAGTGCAAGATGGTCGTAAGGCTCCCAAAGTAGATTTGGCGCTATTGACGCTCGATGCGGAGAAAGCCTTTGATTCAATAGAATGGAACCATTTATTTACTACCTTAAAGTATTTTGGCTTCACAGGGGGCTTTCTTAATTTTATAAAACTATTATACAATAATCCTTGTTCCTATCTATTAATTAATGGAGGACTCTCTTCAAAAATAACGTTAGCTAGAGGAACAAGACAGGGGTGTCCCCTGTCGCCACTCCTCTTCAATCTTTCAATTGAACCTCTCGCGATCCGTTTGAAACAAGAACTGGAAGGCATTTCTTTTGGGGATACCAAACTTACATTATCTTTATATGCGGATGATCTCCTATTATTTTTATCGAAAATTAAAACTAGTATACCCATTCTTTTGGGGATAATTAAGGAGTTCAGCCTGTTTTCGGGCTACAAGGTTAATCAAAATAAATCAGAACTTTTATGGATATACAAGAGGAAAGACAGCTTAAGAGATTTTCCTTTTCAGATAGTAGATCATATTAAGTATCTAGGGATTTATTTGTCTGGCAACCCCACAAGGTGGTATGCACTAAACTATACCAAATTTTTCGGGGAAGCCAAGTCCATGGTAGATAAGTGGAAGTCGCTTCCAATCTTTTTGTCTGCTAAAATTACTTTACTAAAAACATTCATGTTCCCACGTCTTTTGTATATAATGCAAAATCTACCAATAATTATCAAAAACTCAGATGTACAAATCTTTAATAAACTGTGTACAGGATTATTATGGGGGAAAGGGAGGCCACGTCTATCTGTACGATTCTTGCAACAAAATAAGGATCTGGGAGGGTTTGGACTCCCAAATATCAAGGTATCCAATTGGGCTACCTTGGTTAAGATTGCAGTAGACTGGATAACTGAAGCCAATCATTTCACCCTCTTTGATCTAGAGGAGGGAATGATTAAACCTTTTTCGCTAAAAGCAATTCTTCACACTCCGATGAGCAGTTTACCATCCAGTATTGGTAATTACAACGTAATTATAGCTTGGCAAAAATTTTGCGGGGAACTTGGGTTAAGTTATAATTTTTCCAACTATCTCCCCATAATAGGTAACCCTGGATTTGTACCAGGACTTTCTCCGGGTATATTTCAGGGTTGGCTTCTTCGGGGTCTGAAGTATGTTGCTCAGCTACTAGAACCAAGCACGGGCATTGTGAAAACCTTCGAAAGAATTAGAAGGGAATTTGATCTCCCAAAACACCACTTTTACGCATATCTCCAAATCAGACTATATTCTGCATGGGACACAATACCCGCACATTGCACGAGACTTAGGAATAATTGAATCTGGTATTGGAATGTTTAAGAATGGATATTATTCAATATCCAGCTGGTATAAGATGATCATGTTAAAATACGGTCAACAACACTTGGAGTCAATTCTCTCCAAATGGCAGAGAGTGCTGCAAGAAACAGAAATGGATGATATTAAAACAAGTATTCAACTAATAGGCAGTAATAATATATATAAGTGGAAAGAGTCTCATAGCAAAATATTAAATTTTTCCTATATCTCTCCGGTAATTCTAGCCAAATGGGATAAAAAGTGTTCAGGTAACTGCTTTCATTGTAAATACCCGAAAGCAGATATCCTACACTGTTTTTGGTCCTGCCCAAAGATTGCTAGATTTTGGAACAGAGTTAACTTCTGGGTAAACAAATTTACGCATCAAAAAGTGGTTTTGCTCGCAAAAACAATCTTTCTCTTGTTAAGTGTATCCAGTCCACGGATCATCCATTACTTATGTGATATATTCCCTTCCCAACAGGAAGTTGCAAGAGGATCACCCACAGCAGAGCTGCTATATAGCTCCTCCCCTCACATGTCATATCCAGTCATTCTCTTGCAACCCTCAACATAGATGGAGGTCGTGAGAAGAGTGTGGTGTTTTATACTTAATTAATTCTTCAATCAAAAGTTTGTTATTTTTAAATGGCACCGGAGTGTGCTGTTTTTTCTCAGGCAGTATTTGGAAGAAGAATCTGCCTGCGTTTTCTATGATCTTAGCAGAAGTAACTAAGATCCACTGGCTGTTCTCACACATTCTGAGGAGTGGGGTAACTTCAGAAAGGGAATGGCGTGCGGGGTCTCCTGCAACTAAGGTATGTGCAGTAAAATATTTTTCTAAGGAATGGAATTGACTAAGAAAATACTGCTGATACCGAAGTAATGTAAGTAAAAGCCTTAAATGCAGCGAAAGCGACTGGTATCAGGCTTATTAATGTATGTGCAGTAAAGTAATTTTCTAAGGAATGGAATTTGACTAAGAAAATGCTGCTAATACTGAAGTAATGTAGTAAGCCTTAAATGCAGTAGAAGCGACTGGTATCAGGCTTGTCAATAGAGATACATACTCTTTAAAAAAGGATGTTTAAAACGTTTGCTGGCATGTTTAATCGTTTTTTTGAGGTACATTGGTGATAAAACTTATTGGGGCATAATTTTTTCCACATGGCTGACTTATTTTCTGCATAGAAACAGTTAACTGAGGCTTTCCACTGTTGTAATAATGAGTGGGAGGGGCCTATTTTAGCGCTTTTTTGCGCAGTAAAAATTCAGACTCAGTCTTCCTGCTTCTTCCTGCATGATCCAGGTCGTCTCTAGAGAGCTCAAGGGACTTCAAAAGTCATTTTGAGGGAGGTAATCAGTCACAGCAGACCTGTGACAGTGTGTTTGACTGTGTTAAAAACGTTTTTTTTCTCTATTTATTATCCGTTTTGGGTATTAAGGGGTTAATCATCCATTTGCAAGTGGGTGCAATGCTCTGCTAACTTAATACATTTACTGTGAAAATTTGGTTGCTATAACTGATTTGGTTCATTGTTATTTCAACTTGAGACAGGTTTTTGTGCTTCTTAAAGGCGCAGTAGCGTTTTTTATATTGCTTGTAAACTTATTTTAAAGTGTTTTCCAAGCTTGCTAGTCTCATTGCTAGTCTGTTTAAACATGTCTGACACAGATGAATCTGTTTGTTCATTATGTTTGAAGGCCAGTGTGGAGCCCCATAGAAATATGTGTACTAAATGTATTGATTTCACTTTAAATAATAAAGATCAGTCTTTATCTGTAAAAGAATTATCACTAGACAACGAGGGGGAAGTTATGCCGACTAACTCTCCTCACGTGTCAGTACCTTCGCCTCCCGCTCAGGAGGCACGTGCTAATATGGCGCCAAGTACATCAGAGACGCCCATAGCAATCTCTTTACAGGACATGGCTACAATCATGAATAATACCCTGACAGAAGTATTATCTAGATTGCCAGAATTAAGAGGCAAGCGCGATAGCTCTGGGATTAGAACAGAGCGCGCGGGTGCTGTGAGAGTCATGTCCGATACTGCGTCACAGTTTGCAGAACATGAGGACGGAGAGCTTCATTCTGTGGGTGACGGATCTGATCCAGGGAAACCGGATTCAGAGATCTCTAATTTTAAATTTAAGCTTGAGAACCTCCGGGTATTGCTAGGAGAGGTTTTAGCAGCTCTGAATGACTGTAACACAGTTGCGATTCCAGAGAAATTGTGTAGGCTGGATAGATACTATGCGGTACCGGTGTGTACTGACGTTTTTCCTATACCTAAAAGGCTTACAGAAATTATTAGCAAGGAGTGGGATAGACCCGGTGTGCCCTTTTCCCCACCTCCTATATTTAGGAAAATGTTTCCAATAGACGCCACTACACGGGACTTATGGCAGACGGTCCCTATGGTGGAGGGAGCAGTTTCTACTTTAGCTAAGCGTACCACTATCCCGGTGGATGATAGTTGTGCTTTCTTCTGTTATGTGTGATCAGTCCACGGGTCATCATTACTTCTGGGATATTATCTGCTCCCCTACAGGAAGTGCAAGAGGATTCACCCAGCAGAGTTGCTATATAGCTCCTCCCCTCTACGTCACCCCCAGTCATTCTCTTGCACCCAAAGACTAGATAGGAGGTGTGAGAGGACTATGGTGATTATACTTAGTTTTTAGAACTTCAATCAAAAGTTTGTTATTTTACAATAGCACCGGAGCGTGTTATTACCTCTCTGGCAGAGTTTGAAGAAGAATCTACCAGAGTTTTTCTTATGATTTTAACCGGAGTAGTTAAGATCATATTGCTGTTTCTCGGCCATCTGAGGGAGGTAAAAACTTCAGATCAGGGGACAGCGGGCAGTTGAATCTGCATTGAGGTATGTAGCAGTTTTTATTTTCTGAATGGAATTGATGAAAAAATCCTGCCATACCGTTATAATGAACATGTATGTATGCTTTACACTTTAGTATTCTGGGGATGGTATTACACCGGAATTACTCTGTAAAAGTACATTAAACCTTTTATTAGGTATTTTTCATGTTAAACGTTTTTGCTGGAATGTAGAATCGTTTGCATTAATGAGGTACTGAGTGAATAAATATTTGGGCATTATTTTTCCACTTGGCAGTTTGCTTGTGTTAATTATGACAGTTTCGTTTCTCTCTCACTGCTGTGTGTGAGAGGGAGGGGCCGTTTTTGGCGCTCTTTGCTACGCATCAAAAATTTCCAGTCAGTTTTTCTGCATGATCCGGTTCATTTCTAACAGAACTCAGGGGTCTTCAAACTTCTTTGAAGGGAGGTAGATTCTCTCAGCAGAGCTGTGAGACTTATATAGTGACTGTGATTTAAAACGTTGCTCTGTAATTTTTATGTTTAAAATTTAATTAGTGTTATTTTACTAATGGGAACAAACCTTTGCTAAAAAGTTGTGTTGTTTGTTAAGAGTGATGCTATAACTGTTTTTCAGTTCATTATTTCAACTGTCATTTAATCGTTTAGTGCTTCTTGAGGCACAGTACGTTTTTATTAAATAAAATTGTAACCGAGTTGCATGTTTATTGCTAGTGTGTTAAACATGTCTGATTCAGAGGAAGATACCTGTGTCATTTGTTCCAATGCCAAGGTGGAGCCCAATAGAAATGTATGTACTAACTGTATTGATGCTACTTTAAATAAAAGCCAATCTGTACAAATTGAACAAATTTCACCAAACAGCGAGGGGAGAGTTATGCCGACTAACTCGCCTCACGTGTCAGTACCTGCATCTCCCGCCCGGGAGGTGCGTGATATTATGGCGCCTAGTACATCTGGGCAGCCATTACAGATAACATTACAAGATATGGCTACTGTTATGACTGAAGTTTTGGCTAAATTACCAGAACTAAGAGGCAAGCGTGATCACTCTGGGGTGAGAACAGAGTGCGCTGATAATTCTAGGGCCATGTCTGATACTGCGTCACAGCTTGCAGAGCATGAGGACGGAGAGCTTCATTCTGTAGGTGACGGTTCTGATCCAAACAGATTGGATTCAGATATTTCAAATTTTAAATTTAAATTGGAAAACCTCCGTGTATTACTAGGGGAGGTCTTAGCAGCTCTCAACGATTGTAACACTGTTGCAATACCAGAGAAAATGTGTAGGTTGGATAAATACTTTGCGGTACCGGCGAGTACTGACGTTTTTCCTATACCTAAGAGATTAACTGAAATTGTTACTAAGGAGTGGGATAGACCCGGTGTGCCGTTCTCACCCCCTCCAATATTTAGAAAGATGTTTCCAATAGACGCCACCACACGGGACTTATGGCAAACGGTCCCTAAGGTGGAGGGAGCAGTTTCTACTTTAGCTAAGCGTACCACTATCCCGGTGGAGGATAGCTGTGCTTTTTCAGATCCTATGGATAAAAAATTAGAGGGTTACCTTAAGAAAATGTTTGTTCAACAAGGTTTTATATTACAACCCCTTGCATGCATCGCGCCGATCACGGCTGCGGCAGCATTTTGGATTGAGTCTCTGGAAGAGAACCTTAGTTCAGCTACGCTGGACGACATTACGGACAGGCTTAGAGTCCTTAAACTAGCTAATTCATTCATTTCGGAGGCCGTAGTACATTTAACCAAACTTACGGCTAAGAATTCAGGATTCGCCATTCAGGCACGTAGGGCGCTGTGGCTAAAATCCTGGTCGGCTGATGTAACTTCTAAGTCCAAATTACTTAATATACCTTTCAAGGGGCAAACTTTATTTGGGCCCGGTTTGAAAGAAATTATTGCTGACATTACAGGAGGTAAGGGCCACGCTCTACCTCAAGACAAAGCCAAAGCTAAGGCTAGACAGTCTAATTTTCGTCCCTTTCGGAATTTCAAAGCAGGAGCAGCGCCAACTTCCACTGCACCAAAACAGGGAGGAGCTGTTGCTCGTTACAGACAAGGCTGGAAGCCTAACCAGTCCTGGAACAAGGGCAAGCAGGCCAGTAAACCTGCTGCTGCCCCAAAGACAGCATGAACCGAGGGCCCCCGATCCGGGACCGGATCTAGTGGGGGGCAGACTCTCTCTCTTCGCCCAGGCTTGGGCAAGAGATGTCCAGGATCCCTGGGCGCTAGAGATCATATCTCAGGGATACCTTCTAGACTTCAAATTCTCTCCCCCAAGAGGGAGATTTCATCTGTCAAGGTTGTCAACAAACCAAATAAAGAAGGACGCGTTTCTACGCTGTGTACAAGATCTATTATTAATGGGAGTGATCCATCCGGTTCCGCGGTCGGAACAAGGACAAGGGTTTTACTCAAACCTGTTTGTGGTTCCCAAAAAAGAGGGAACTTTCAGGCCAATCTTGGATTTAAAGATCCTAAACAGATTCCTAAGAGTTCCATCGTTCAAAATGGAAACTATTCGGACAATCTTACCCATGATCCAAGAGGGTCAGTACATGACCACAGTGGATTTAAAGGATGCTTACCTTCACATACCGATTCACAAAGATCATTACCGGTATCTAAGGTTTGCCTTCTTAAACAGGCATTACCAGTTTGTAGCTCTTCCATTCGGATTGGCTACGGCTCCAAGAATCTTTACAAAGGTTCTGGGTGCCCTTCTGGCGGTACTAAGACCGCGAGGAATTTCGGTAGCTCCGTACCTAGACGACATTCTGATACAAGCTTCAAGCTTTCAAACTGCCAAGTCTCATACAGAGTTAGTTCTGGCATTTCTAAGGTCGCATGGATGGAAAGTGAACGAAAAGAAGAGTTCTCTCTTTCCTCTCACAAGAGTTCCATTCTTGGGGACTCTTATAGATTCTGTAGAAATGAAGATTTATCTGACAGAAGACAGATTAACAAAGCTTCTAAATGCATGCCGTGTCCTTCATTCCATTCAACTCCCGTCAGTAGCTCAATGCATGGAGGTGATCGGCTTAATGGTAGCAGCAATGGACATAGTTCCCTTTGCACGCCTACATCTCAGACCGCTGCAATTGTGCATGCTGAGTCAGTGGAATGGGGATTACTCAGATTTGTCCCCCACTCTGAATCTGGATCAAGAGACCAGAAACTCTCTTCTATGGTGGCTTTCTCGGCCACATCTGTCCAGGGGGATGCCGTTCAGCAGGCCGGACTGGACAATTGTAACAACAGACGCCAGCCTTCTAGGTTGGGGCGCTGTCTGGAATTCTCTGAAGGCTCAGGGACAATGGAGTCAGGAGGAAAGTCTCCTGCCAATAAACATTCTGGAATTGAGAGCAGTTCTCAATGCCCTTCTAGCTTGGCCCCAGTTAAAGACTCGGGGGTTCATCAGGTTTCAGTCGGACAACATCACGACTGTAGCTTACATCAACCATCAAGGAGGGACAAGAAGCTCCCTAGCAATGATAGAAGTATCAAAGATAATTCGCTGGGCAGAGTCTCACTCTTGCCACCTGTCAGCAATCCACATCCCGGGAGTGGAGAACTGGGAGGCGGATTTCTTGAGTCGCCAGACTCTTCATCCGGGGGAGTGGGAACTTCATCCGGAGGTCTTTGCCCAAATACTTCGACGTTGGGGCAAACCAGAGATAGATCTCATGGCGTCTCGCCAGAACGCCAAACTTCCTCGCTACGGATCCAGATCCAGGGATCCGGGAGCGGTTCTGATAGATGCTTTGACAGCACCTTGGAACTTCAGGATGGCTTATGTGTTTCCACCCTTCCCACTGCTTCCTCGATTGATTGCCAAAATCAAACAGGAGAGAGCATCAGTGATTCTAATAGCGCCTGCATGGCCGCGCAGGACTTGGTATGCAGATCTAGTGGACATGTCATCCTGTCCGCCTTGGTCTCTACCTCTAAGACAGGACCTTCTGATTCAGGGTCCATTCAAACATCAAAGTCTAACTTCTCTGAAGCTGACTGCTTGGAAATTGAACGCTTGATTTTATCAAAACGTGGTTTTTCTGAGTCGGTTATTGATACCCTGATACAGGCTAGGAAGCCTGTTACCAGAAAGATTTACCATAAAATATGGCGTAAATACCTATACTGGTGTGAATCCAAAGATTACTCCTGGAGTAAGGTTAGGATTCCTAGGATATTGTCTTTTCTACAAGAAGGTTTAGAAAAGGGTTTATCGGCTAGCTCATTAAAGGGACAGATCTCAGCTCTGTCCATCTTGTTACACAGGCGTCTGTCAGAAAATTCAGACATCCAGGCCTTTTGTCAGGCTTTAGCTAGGATCAAGCCTGTGTTTAAAACTGTTGCTCCGCCATGGAGTTTAAACTTAGTTCTTAACGTTTTACAGGGTGTTCCGTTTGAACCCCTTCATTCCATTGATATAAAATTGTTATCTTGGAAAGTTCTATTTTTAATGGCTATTTCCTCGGCTCGAAGAGTCTCTGAGTTATCAGCCCTACATTGTGATTCTCCTTATCTGATCTTTCACTCAGACAAGGTAGTTCTGCGTACTAAACCTGGGTTCTTACCTAAGGTAGTCACTAACAGAAATATCAATCAAGAGATTGTTGTTCCATCCTTGTGTCCAAATCCTTCTTCAAAGAAGGAACGTCTTCTACACAATCTGGATGTAGTTCGTGCCCTCAAGTTCTACTTGCAGGCAACTAAAGATTTTCGCCAAACTTCTTCCCTGTTTGTCGTTTATTCTGGACAGAGGAGAGGTCAAAAAGCTTCTGCTACCTCTCTCTCTTTTTGGCTTCGTAGCATAATACGTTTAGCCTATGAGACTGCTGGACAGCAGTCTCCTGAAAGAATTACAGCTCATTCCACTAGAGCTGTGGCTTCCACTTGGGCCTTTAAGAATGAGGCCTCTGTTGAACAGATTTGCAAGGCTGCAACTTGGTCTTCGCTTCATACTTTTTCCAAATTTTACAAATTTGACACTTTTGCTTCTTCGGAGGCTATTTTTGGGAGAAAGGTTCTTCAGGCAGTGGTTCCTTCTGTATAATGAGCCTGCCTATCCCTCCCGTCATCCGTGTACTTTTGCTTTGGTATTGGTATCCCAGAAGTAATGATGACCCGTGGACTGATCACACATAACAGAAGAAAACATAATTTATGCTTACCTGATAAATTCCTTTCTTCTGTTGTGTGATCAGTCCACGGCCCGCCCTGTTTTTTAAGGCAGGTACATATTTTTTAAATTATAATTCAGTCACCACTACACCCTTGGTTTCTCCTTTCTCGTTGGTCTTTGGTCGAATGACTGGAGGTGACGTAGAGGGGAGGAGCTATATAGCAACTCTGCTGGGTGAATCCTCTTGCACTTCCTGTAGGGGAGCAGATAATATCCCAGAAGTAATGATGACCCGTGGACTGATCACTCAACAGAAGAAAGGAATTTATCAGGTAAGCATAAATTATGTTTTTTCGGATCCAATGGATAAAAAATTAGAAGGTTACCTTAAGAAAATGTTTGTTCAACAAGGTTTTATCTTGCAGCCCCTTGCATGCATTGCGCCTGTCACTGCTGCTGCGGCTTTCTGGTTTGAGTCTCTGGAAGAGGCCATTCATACAGCTCCATTGGATGAAATTATGGACAAGCTTAAAGCACTTAAGCTAGCTAATGCATTTGTTTCTGATGCCATTGTACATTTAACTAAACTAACGGCTAAGAACTCCGGATTCGCCATCCAGGCGCGGAAAGCGCTATGGCTTAAATCCTGGTCAGCTGACGTGACTTCTAAATCTAAATTACTTAATATTCCTTTCAAGGGGCAGACCTTATTCGGGCCCGGCTTGAAAGAAATTATTGCTGACATTACTGGAGGTAAGGGTCATACCCTTCCTCAGGACAGGGCCAAATCAAAGGCCAAACAGTCTAATTTTCGTGCCTTTCGAAAGTTCAAGGCAGGAGCAGCATCAACTTCCTCCGCTCCAAAACAGGAAGGAACTGTTGCTCGTTACAGACAGGCCTGGAAAACTAACCAGTCCTGGAACAAGGGCAAGCAGGCCAGAAAACCTACTACTGCCCCTAAGACAGCATGAAGGAACGGCCCCCTATCCGGAAACGGATCTAGTGAGGGGGCAGACTTTCTCTCTTCGCCCAGGCGTGGGCAAGAGATGTCCAGGATCCCTGGGCGTTGGAGATCATATCTCAGGGATATCTTCTGGACTTCAAAGCTTCTCCTCCTCGAGGGAGATTCCATCTATCAAGGTTATCAGAAAACCAGATAAAGAAAGAGGCATTCCTACGCTGTGTACAAGACCTCCTAGTAATGGGGGTGATCCACCCTGTTCCACGGACGGAACAAGGGCAGGGATTTTACTCAAATCTGTTTGTGGTTCCCAAGAAAGAGGGAACCTTCAGACCAATCTTGGACCTAAAGATCTTAAACAAATTCCTAAGAGTTCCATCATTCAAAATGGAAACTATTCGAACCATCCTTCCCATGATCCAAGAGGGTCAGTACATGACCACAGTGGACTTAAAGGATGCCTACCTTCACATACCGATTCACAAAGATCATTATCGGTACCTAAGATTTGCCTTTCTAGACAGGCATTACCAGTTTGTAGCTCTTCCCTTTGGGTTAGCTACGGCCCCGAGAATCTTTACAAAGGTTCTGGGCTCACTTCTGGCGGTTCTAAGACCGCGAGGCATAGCGGTGGCTCCGTATCTAGATGACATCCTGATACAGGCGTCAAGCTTTCAAATTGCCAAGTCTCATACAGAGATAGTTCTGGCATTTCTGAGGTCGCATGGGTGGAAAGTGAACATGGAAAATAGTTCTCTATCACCACTCACAAGAGTCTCCTTCCTAGGGACTCTTATAGATTCTGTAGAGATGAAAATTTACCTGACGGAGTCCAGGTTATCAAAACTTCTAAATGCTTGCCGTGTCCTTCATTCCATTCCACGCCCGTCAGTGGCTCAGTGCATGGAAGTAATCGGATTAATGGTAGCGGCAATGGACATAGTGCCATTTGCGCGCCTGCATCTCAGACCGCTGCAATTATGCATGCTAAGTCAGTGGAATGGGGATTACTCAGATTTGTCCCCTCTACTAAATCTGGATCGAGAGACCAGAGATTCTCTTCTCTGGTGGCTTTCTCGGGTCCATCTGTCCAAGGGCATGACCTATCGCAGGCCAGATTGGACGATTGTAACAACAGATGCCAGCCTTCTAGGTTGGGGTGCAGTCTGGAACTCCCTGAAGGCTCAGGGATCGTGGACTCAGGAGGAGAAACTCCTCCCAATAAATATTCTGGAGTTGAGAGCAATATTCAATGCTCTTCTAGCTTGGCCTCAGTTAGCAACACTGAGGTTCATCAGATTTCAGTTGGACAACATCACGACTGTGGCTTACATCAACCATCAAGGGGGAACCAGGAGTTCCCTAGCGATGTTAGAGGTTTCAAAGATAATTCGTTGGGCAGAGTCTCACTCTTGCCACCTGTCAGCGATCCACATCCCAGGCGTGGAGAACTGGGAGGCGGATTTTCTAAGTCGCCAGACTTTTCATCCGGGGGAGTGGGAACTTCATCCGGAGGTGTTCGCTCAACTGATTCATCGTTGGGGCAAACCAGAACTGGATCTCATGGCGTCTCGCCAGAACGCCAAGCTTCCTTGTTACGGATCCAGGTCCAGGGACCCAGGAGCGGCGCTGATAGATGCTCTAGCAGCCCCTTGGTTATTCAACATGGCTTATGTGTTTCCACCGTTTCCGCTGCTGCCTCGACTGATTGCCAAGATCAAACAGGAGAGAGCATCGGTGATTCTGATAGCGCCTGCGTGGCCACGCAGGACCTGGTATGCAGACCTAGTGGACATGTCGTCCTGTCCACCATGGTCTCTACCTCTGAGGAAGGACCTTCTAATACAAGGTCCTTTTAACCATCCAAATCTAATTTCTCTGAGGCTGACTGCATGGAGATTGAACGCTTGATCCTATCAAAGCGTGGCTTCTCAGAGTCAGTTATTGATACCTTAATGCAGGCGCGAAAGCCTGTTACCAGAAAAATCTACCATAAGATATGGCGTAAATACTTGTATTGGTGCGAATCCAAGAGTTACTCATGGAGTAAAGTTAGGATTCCTAGGATATTGTCCTTTCTACAAGAGGGTTTGGAAAAGGGCTTATCTGGGACAGATTTCTGCTCTGTCTATTCTTTTGCACAAGCATCTGGCAGAAGTTCCAGACGTCCAGGCTTTTTGTCAGGCTTTGGCTAGGATTAAGCCTGTGTTTAAAACTGTTGCTCCTCCGTGGAGCTTAAACTTGGTTCTTAAAGTTCTTCAAGATTTTCCGTTTGAACCCCTTCATTCCATTGATATTAAGCTTTATCTTGGAAAGTTCTGTTTTTGATGGCTATTTCCTCGGCTCGAAGAGTCTCTGAGTTATCTGCCTTACATTGTGATTCTCCTTATCTGATTTTCCATTCAGACAAGGTAGTTCTACGTACTAAACCTGGGTTTTTACCTAAGGTAGTTTCTAACAGGAATATCAATCAAGAGATTGTTGTCCCATCATTGTGCTCTAATCCTTCTTCAAAGAAGGAACGTCTTTTGCATAATCTGGACGTAGTCCGTGCCCTGAAGTTCTATTTACAGGCAACTAAAGATTTTCGTCAAACTTCTTCCCTGTTTGTCGTTTACTCTGGACAGAGGAGAGGTCAAAAAGCTTCGGCAACCTCTCTCTCCTTTTGGCTTCGTAGCATAATACGCTTAGCCTATGAGACTGCTGGACAGCAGCCCCCTGAAAGAATTACAGCTCATTCTACTAGAGCTGTGGCTTCCACCTGGGCCTTTAAGAATGAGGCCTCTGTTGAACAGATTTGCAAGGCTGCGACTTGGTCTTCGCTTCACACCTTTTCAAAATTTTACAAATTTGACACTTTTGCTTCTTCGGAGGCTGTTTTTGGGAGAGTTCTACAGGCAGTGGTTCCTTCCGCTTAAGTTCCTGCCTTGTCCCTCCCATCATCCGTGTACTTTAGCTTTGGTATTGGTATCCCATAAGTAATGGATGATCGGTGGACTGGATACACTTAACAAGAGAAAACATAATTTATGCTTTCCTGATAAATTTATTTCTCTTGTAGTGTATCCAGTCCACGGCCCGCCCTGTCTTTTTAAGGCAGATCTAAATTTTAATTAAAACTCCAGTCACCACTGCACCCTATGGTTTCTCCTTTCTTGTTTTGTTTCGGTCGAATGACTGGATATGACATGTGAGGGGAGGAGCTATATAGCAGCTCTGCTGTGGGTGATCCTCTTGCAACTTCCTGTTGGGAAGGGAATATATCCCATAAGTAATGGATGATCCGTGGACTGGATACACTACAAGAGAAATAAATGTATCAGGTAAGCATAAATTATGTTTTTTCCTGTCCAATCCAATATCTCAAGAAGAAAAGAAAGATAGAGATTTCATTAATACGGCTATATTGGTGGCTAGGAATATAATACTGCTACATTGGAAGGCAGCTAAAGCACCGAATATTGTAGTTTGCACAAAAAATTTATGAACAAATAACAATAGAGCAACATCAATTAGAACCAAGTAGTGAAAAACAATTTAGAAGTTTTTTTCATAAATGGCTAAACCTTATAAAATCCTGCCCACTTACAACGCAATTACAGATTATTTACCCTTTACCCAAATCCGTGTTTTTTGATATCGCCATAGTTGAAGGTTTTCTTCCATCACACTGGGCAGAACAAAGATAAAGTCGGTTCGGATGAACAGGGTTTTTTTTTTCTTCTCCCTATAGGCTCTGAGTGGATTTTAGACTCTAAGAGTTAAACTGTTGAATGCTGACCCCAGGATTTAGATTGAGGCACAGATGGATATATACCCCCATAATAGAGTGACGTATTAATACCAGCAGCTGGTTGGTTCATAGCTACAAAGACCCTATAACAAGGGAAGACATATTTATACTTCCCCTTTTGATGGGAGAAGAGGCATTTAGATACAGTAATACGAGGAAAGAAAACTGTATTACCCTGAATAGGTCAGCTCAACCTAATATAAACTATGGTGCGACAGCTATAATATAGTTGTTGGGGTTTCTTTAGATGGATTTTTTTTTTTGGTATAGTATATTGGTACTATTAAGAATCAAATAAGTTAATAGAGTGTTAGGAATTATAAAATTTTCACTGGACCTAGTCCTAAGAAGTCAAGTCGACTTTAAATAATGTGGTACATTTAATAGAGGGATGTTTGGTTGGATTTAAAAATTTTCTTTCTTTTTTTTTCTTCCTTTTTTATTTTTTTATTTTAAGTTAATGGAAATAGGAAATTCCAGTAATAGGATTGTCAGAATATAATATTATACCAGTTTTGTGTCAGTTGTCAACCTAAAGAGAGGGTCAATGTATTTGTTTTATTACTGATGTCTGGATTTTTGTTCTTGACACTGACATTGTCTGTACGACTATTTGCTGGTTTGAAAATAAAGGTTTAAAAAAAAACCAAAAAAAAAAAAAACCTTAGGACGAGAAGTTCTCAATCAAGTACGTTGTAACATTTAGAGAGAAAAGAGAATATCAAGCTATCATTGCCTATTACGGCTCTTTAAGGTGATTTTGCCTTGGTTTAATTTGTATTCATTATTTTGTGGGCCAAGTAACAAATGTTAATTCCAATTCCTACAATATCATTAGAAAATCCTATAAAAGTTGTAAATATTAGATTTTTCCTTAAAAGAAGATACACACTGGATTGAAGCGAACTGTAGACATTAGCAGCACCTACAATTGATCAGATGCTGTGATATTATCAGATGCTGTGATATTATTTCTTTGTTCTGAAGGTAGAGTAAGTGAATCTGTTGTCATTCCTTTGCTTACATATTAAGGACAATACTATTATCATATGTTTACAGTTTTAATTTGTTAGTTTATATGTAATTTTGTATAAAAGAAGGAGAAGGCGCCAACATAGCGTAATTCTGCAAAGGTAAACTGATCAAAAGGTACTAGATGAAATACACTCACATGTAATAAAGCACTGTAACGTAGTGCAAACTTGGTAGACCGGATCCTCTGAGTTGTCCGGTAAACTCTCCTCTGGTGTGTATGACAAAAAACTTCAGAGAGTGTGCTTCACTCAGGTGTATGCTCTATAACAAAGAACAATCTCCACATAGCATAATACTGTTTTAAAATGATATATCTCTAAAAGTGGATAGTATACACTCACTTGTGGTCTACCACTGTAATGTAGTGCAGACTAGGCAAGCCGGAACCTCTGAGTTGTCCAGTAAACTCTCCTCCAGGGGCAGAAAGAGCCAGGTGTATTAGATATCCTTCAGCTCACTGTGCAGAGTTAAGGGTGTAAATACCATCCAACATATGGATATTGTTTCCAGGTTGGTAGGTTGAAAAAATAGCAAGTAACTAAAAAGCTTAAAAACAAGTGTTTATTAAAAACATCAAAAAATACGGTGACGCGTTTCTCAGTAGTGGTACTGTTTCCTCAGGCTGATGATCAGTTGTCATTCCTTTGCTTACATATTAAGGACAATACTATTATTATATGTTTTCAGTTTTAATATGTTAGTTTATATGTAATTTTGTGTTTTACTAACTTTTTTTTGTAGTAAACTTCTTCTCATAGAGTGAAGAAAGCTGGTTCAGGTTGTCAGTCCTGATATTTACAAATGTAAAGTTCTTACCAACCAAAATATGTGTATGTATATGTTATGTATAGAATCACATAGGAATGTGTTTTGGAATGAGACCTCTCTTAAAGGGATAATAAACCCACATTTTTTATTTCATGATTCAGATAGAGCATACAATTTTAATCAACTTTCTAATTTACTCCTATTATCAATTTTTCTTCGTTCTCTTTGTATCTTTATTTGAAAAAGCAGGAATCTAAGCTTAGCAGCTGGCCCAAAAATGGGCTGGCTCCGAAGCTTAGATGTCTGCTTTTCAAATAAAGATACCATCGGCTAAATTACAAGTTTTGTGGTACGGCTATACTGCTGAAAAATTAGCCATTGCGGGTGGAATGGCCGGTAACGCATATTGTCGGTATAGGCTGTAAAGCAGACATTTTAGCCTTAACGCAACCCTCCATACTACCTATTAACCCCTAAACCGCCACTCCCGCATGTTAAATACTATATTAAACCAATTAACCCCTAATCCGCCGCCCACCCTCATCGCCGACACTAAAATAAACCTAATAACCCTTAAACCGCCGGCCCCCCACATTGTAACTTACAAACTAAACCTATTAACCCCTAATCCGCCGTCCCCCACATCGCAAAACACTAAATTAAACTTTTAACCCCTAAAGCTAACACCCCTAACTTTAATTAAAAGTTATATAACTATCTTAAAATAAATAAAAACTTACCTGTGAATTAAAAAAAACAAAACCTAAGGTTAACCCCTTAAGGACCACAGCACTTTTCCATTTTCTGTCTGTTTGGGACCAAGGCTATTTTTACATTTCTGCAGTGTTTGTGTTTAGCTGTAATTTTCCTCTTTTACTCATTTACTGTACCCACAAACATTATATACCGTTTTTCTCGCCATTAAATGGACTTTCTAAAGATACCATTATTTTCACCATATCTTATAATGTATACTATAATTGCGTTTGTAATGTCCGTCGCCGTCGGCACGCATCCTCAATGGAATGTTGGCAGCGCGAGGACAAAAGGATGAGAGCAAGTGAAATTTTATTGACTATTCAAACCAGCCAATAGAATTTCACTTGCTCTCATGCTATTGGCTAATTTAAATAGCCAATAGGATTTGAGTAGCTTTCATCCTATTGGCTGATTTGAATTGGAATAATCAAATCCGCCAATAGGAATTCAAGGGACGCCATCTTTAATCGCGTACCTTGAATTCACTATTCAGTGTACGGCGGAGATCGTACAAAGAGGATCCTCCACGCTCCATGGCTCTGCGGTTACCGGTCTTCAGCTCCGCGGTCTTCAGTCTTCAGCTCCGCACAGGATGTTCTTGGAAGAAGAAGAGGTTGCGCTTGAAAGAAGACTTCACCACCTGGAACAGGACCTTCTCCGCCGAACTTCAGGAACCGTGAGTACCAGCCTGGGGTTAGATTTAGGATTTTTTAAGGGTTTTTGGGGGGGATTTGATTTATTTAGATTAGGGATGGGCAGAAGAAGAGCTAAATGCCCTTTTAAGGGCAATGCCCAAACAAATGTCCTTTTCAGGGCAATGGGTAGTTTAGGTTTTTTAGTGTTAGATTATTTTGTTTGCAGGGTTTGGTGGGTGGGGGGGTTTACGGTTAGGGGCGGGGGTTTTGTGTATTTTCTTGAAAAAGAGCTGATTATCTTGGGGCAGTGCCCTGCAAAAAGCCCTTTAGAATGTATTTGTATTAGTTTAGGTAATATGGGTTTATTTAATGGGGTGTTAGGTTAGGGGTTGTTAGGTTAGTGTACTGTACTTAGTTATTTTAATAGTTATTTGCGTTGGGGTTTTTGTCAGTTTAAACGGTTAATAAGTTAAATAGGTTTATTGCGATGCAGGGGTTTATAGGGTAAATAAGTTTATTGCGATGTAGGGGTTTTGTGGTTTAGGGGTTATGTATATAAAGAAATACTTAAAGTAGATATAATTTAAAGTGAAGAAACTTTGTATATATTTAGGACAGTAGTTTGTCTAGTTAGAGTGTGGCTATATCTGTAGTTTATTATATAGAAAATATTTTTGATATATTTAAGATAGTAGTCCATTAAAATTATAGTATTGCTACACCTGTAGCTTAAATTTTTATATAAAAGAAGAGTTACAAAATAAGTTGTTTCTACATCTGTAGTTTAAAAAAATAATTAGACGGTAGATAAGAACCAAAAAGAACCATCAAGTCTACCCATATTACATGTTACTTTTTCCTTAGGATAGCCTTATGCATGTCCCAGGCATTTTTAAATTCCTTTACAGTCTTTGTGTTTACCCCTTCAAATGTAAGTTTATTCCATGAATCCACCACCCTTTCTGTAAAAAAAAAATGCTTCCTCAAATTTCTCCTGAATATGCTACCCTCTAACTTTAGATTGTGAGCCCTTGTTTTGGAATTAATTTTTTTGTGAAAAATGCTTGCAGATTCTATTTTATTAGAAACCTTCAAATATATGAAGGGACTTATCATGTCACCTCTTTCCCTTCTATCCTCTAAGCTATACATATTTAGATCATAGAGTCTTTCTTTGTACATTTTATATTTTAGACCATGTACCATTTTAGTAGCCCTCCTTTGGACAGCTTCTAGTTTATTTATATCTTTCTGAAAATATGGTCTCCAGAACTGTACACAGTATTCCATATTTGGTCTAACTAATGATCTGTAAGAACCTTGCTATTTCTGCTACTAAAACCTCTTCCAATGCAACCAAGCATTTGACTGGCCTTGCTGGCTGCACTGCTGGATTGTGTACCAAATTTTAAATCATCTGAAATAATAATTCCCAAGTACCTTTCTTCTTTAATTACAGTCAGTAATGTACCATTGAGACTATAATTGGCCTTTGGGTTTTTGGATCCTGTATGCATAATTTTGCTCTTGGTAATATTACATTTCAGATCCCATTTATTTGACCAGTCCTCTAGTTTATTAATATCACAGTTTATTTGATCAACTCCTCCTGGAACATCTACCCTGTTACAAATTTTTGTATCATCAGCAAACAAGCAAACCTTCCCCTTAAGCCCACTTCCAATATCACTTATGAACATGTTAAACAAAACAGGCACAATAACTGACCCTTGGGGAACACCACTAGTAACTGATGCCTCATTTGAATGTACTCCATTAATTGAAGCCCTCTGTTGTCTATCTTTAAGCCAGCATTCTACCCACTTAACAATCTTAGCATCTATTCCAAGGCAATACATTTTGTGAATAAGTTTGTTGTGTGGGAAGGTGTCAAATGCTTTGCTAAAGTCTAGATATGCAACATCTATGGCTCCTTTCTGGTCTATTATTTTAGTTACATGGTCAAAGAAATCAATTAGATTAGTCTGGCATGATCTTCCAGCAGTGAAACCATGCTGTCCTTTGTCTTCTAAGTTGTTTGTCTGAATGAAAGATACAAGTCTTTCCTTTAAAAGAGTTTCCAATAATTTCCCTGCAATTGAGCTCAAACTGACTGCCCTATAGTTAGCAGAATCTTCCCTACTACCCTTTTTATGAAGAGGGACTACATTGGCAATTTTCCAGTCTTTTGGAACAACTCCTGTTAGAAGGGACTGATTAAATAAATCGGCTAATGGAGTAGCTACTATGGATCGAAGTTCTCTTAGAACCCTTGGATGAATATTATCCGGACCCACAGACTTATTTACTTTTATTTTTGATAAAGCCATTGAAACCTCTTCCTCTGTAAAAAGAAAAGTACTACTCACATTATTATTTACAGTAACATCCCTTAATAGAGTCTCACTATCTTTACCGTCTGTTGTAAAGACTGAACAAAAGTAATCATTTAAACAGTTTGCTATTTGTTTATCTTCTTCCACTACTCTATCCTCTATTCTTGAGTCTAACTATCCCTCTGTTAGTTTTTCTCTTTTCACTGATATATCTAAAGAAGGTTTTGTCACCGTTTTTTACAGATTGTGCTATTTTCTCTTCTGCATCAGCTTTAGCCTTTCTGATTAACTGCTTTGTCATCTTTTGATGGGTTCTCAATTTTCCTTTATCCTCTTCTGAGCCAGTGAGTTTGAATTTTTTATAGACTGTTTTTTTGTCTTAACTGCATGTGCTACTTCTCTTGAAAACCATATTGATTTTCTTTTTCTTTTACAAACAAGCCTAATACAGTGTTTAGTTGCATCTAGAATAGCATTTTTAAAATATTCCCACTGTTCTTGTACTCCTGTAATCTGTGCCATCCCTTTTTAGGGATTCATCAAGGTATCTGCCCATGTAAGAAAAATCAGTTGATCTAAAGTCTGAGACTTTTGTTTTACTATGGTTGCACAGTACCTTTGCCTGAATATTAAACCATACAGACTGATGATCACTAAAGCCTAAGTTCTCACCCACAGACACCTCAGATACCATATCGGTTACATTGGAACACTGATATCTTTCAGTAATCTCTGAATATCCCTTGACATGTATATATATTTTTTTTAGAAGACATCCCAAAGTATTGATCTAGGCCCATTTTGGTATATTTCATGCCACCATTTCTCCACCAAATGCGATCACATAAAAAAACCATTTACTTTTTCACAAATTTTAGGTTTCTCACTGAAATTATTTACAAACAGATTGTGCAATTATGGCACACATGGTTGTAAATGCTTCTCTGGGATCCCCTTTGTTCAGAAATAGCAGACATATATGGCTTTGGCGTTGCTTTTTGGTAATTAGAAGGCCGCTAAATGCTGCTGCGCACCACAAGTGAATTATGCCCAACAGTGAAGGGGTTAATTAGGTAGCTTGTAGGGAGCTTGCAGGGTTAATTTTAGCTTTAGTGTAGAGATCAGCCTCCCACCTGACACATCCCACCCCCTCATCCCTCCCAAACAGCTCTCTTCCCTCCCCCACCCCACAATTTTCCCCGCCATCTTAAGTACTGGCAGAAAGTCTGCCAGTACTAAAAAAAATGTATCTTTTTTAATTTTTTAAATTGTTTTCCACATATTTACATATGCTGCTGTGTAGGATCCCCCCTTAGCCCCCAACCTCCCTGATCCCCCCCATACAGCTCTCTAACCTTTCCCCCTCTACCTATTTGCTGCCATCTTGGGTACTGGCAGCTGTCTGCCAGTACCCCATTTGTCCCCAAAAATGTGTTTTTTTTATTTTTAAAATTAAAAAATTATATTTTCTGTAGTGTAGCTGCCCCCCCCTCAATACCCTACCCACCCTCCCCCTCCCAGATCTCTTCCCCAGCACGTTTGAACTCACCCTCCCTCTCCCTCCTTTCCATTGATTTATACTAAGTGCCAGTTAAATGTGGCGAGCGCACCCCCCTGCCGCAACCGCATCACTTGCGGACCGGATCAGAGACATCGCAAACGGATGTCACCATCGAGGGGCCGCCCACCCACCACCCTACTGCAGCTCCCACCCACCAACGATCAGCTCCATCGATGGCCAATGCAGAGAGGGCCACAGAGTGTCTCTCTCTGCATCGGTGGGGTAAAAAAGGGTATTGCAGTGATGCCTGAATATCGATGCATCACTGCAATAGCCTGGAAGCAGCTGGAAGCGACTTCTCGCCGCCTGAATGAGGAACTGTGGGTAGGGCAGTTAAAGAGCTAAATACCCTTTTAAGGGCAATGCCCATAAAAATACCTCTTTCTTCTGTTATGTGTGATCAGTCCACGGGTCATCATTACTTCTGGGATATTATCTGCTCCCCTACAGGAAGTGCAAGAGGATTCACCCAGCAGAGTTGCTATATAACTCCTCCCCTCTACGTCACCTCCAGTCATTCTCTTGCACCCAAAGACTAGATAGGAGGTGTGAGAGGACTATGGTGATTATACTTAGTTTTTATAACTTCAATCAAAAGTTTGTTATTTTACAATAGCACCGGAGCGTGTTATTACTTCTCTGGCAGAGTTTGAAGAAGAATCTACCAGAGTTTTTTATTATGATTTTAGCCGGAGTAGTTAAGATCATATTGCTGTTTCTCGGCCATCTGAGGGAGGTAAAAGCTTCAGATCAGGGGACAGCGGGCAGTTGAATCTGCATTGAGGTATGTAGCAGTTTTTATTTTCTGAATGGAATTGATGAGAAAATCCTGCTATACCGATATAATGACATGTATGTATACTCTACACTTCAGTATTCTGGGGATGGTATTTCACCGGAATTACTCTGTAAAAGTACATTAAACCTTTTAATAGGTATTTAATTCATGTTAAACGTTTTTGCTGGAATGTAGAATCGTTTGCATTTCTGAGGTACTGAGTGAATAAATATTTGGGCATTATTTTTTCCACTTGGCAGTCTGCTTGTTTTGATTATGACAGTTTCGTTTCTCTCTCACTGCTGTGTGTGAGGGGGAGGGGCCGTTTTTTGGCGCTCTTTGCTACGCATCAAAAAATTTTCAGTCAGTTACACTTATATTTTCTGCATGATCCGGTTCATCTTTGACAGAACTCTGGGGTCTTCAAACTTCTTTGAAGGGAAGTAGATTCTCTCAGCAGAGCTGTGAGATTTAATAGTGACTGTGATTTAAAACGTTGCTCTGTAATTTTTATGTTTAAAATTTAATTAGTGTTATTTTACTAATGGGAACAAACCTTTACTAAAAAGTTGTGTTGTTTGTTAAGAGTGATGCTATAACTGTTTTTCAGTTCATTATTTCAACTGTCATTTAATCGTTTAGTGCTTTTTGAGGCACAGTACGTTTGTATTAAATAAACTTGTAACCGAGTTGCATGTTTCTTGCTAGTGTGTTAAACATGTCTGATTCAGAGGAAGATACCTGTGTCATTTGTTCCAATGCCAAGGTGGAGCCCAATAGAAATTTATGTACTAGCTGTATTGATGCTACCTTAAATAAAAGCCAATCTGTACAAATTGAACAAATTTCACCAAACAGCGAGGGGAGAGTTATGCCGACTAACTCGCCTCACGTGTCAGTACCTGCATCTCCCGCCCGGGAGGTGCGTGATGTTATGGCGCCTAGTACATCTGGGCAGCCATTACAGATAACATTACAAGATATGGCTTCTGTTATGACTGAAGTTTTGGCTAAATTACCAGAACTAAGAGGCAAGCGTGATCACTCTGGGGTGAGAACAGAGTGCGCTGATAATTCTAGGGCCATGTCTGATACTGCGTCACAGCTTGCAGAACATGAGGACGGAGAGCTTCATTCTGTAGGTGACGGTTCTGATCCAAACAGATTGGATTCAGATATTTCAAATTTTAAGTTTAAATTGGAAAACCTCCGTGTATTACTAGGGGAGGTCTTAGCGGCTCTCAACGATTGTAACGCTGTTGCAATACCAGAGAAAATGTGTAGGTTGGATAAATACTTTGCGGTACCGGCGAGTACTGACGTTTTTCCTATACCTAAGAGATTAACTGAAATTGTTACTAAGGAGTGGGACAGACCCGGTGTGCCGTTCTCACCCCCTCCAATATTTAGAAAGATGTTTCCTATAGACACCACCACACGGGACTTATGGCAAACGGTCCCTAAGGTGGAGGGAGCAGTTTCTACTTTAGCTAAGCGTACCACTATCCCGGTGGAGGATAGCTGTGCTTTTTCAGATCCTATGGATAAAAAATTAGAGGGTTACCTTAAGAAAATGTTTGTTCAACAAGGTTTTATATTGCAACCCCTTGCATGCATCGCGCCGATCTCGGCTGCGGCAGCATTTTGGATTGAGTCTCTAGAAGAGAACCTCAGTTCAGCTACGCTGGACGACATTACGGACAGGCTTAGAGTCCTTAAACTAGCTAATTCATTCATTTCGGAGGCCGTAGTACATTTAACCAAACTTACGGCTAAGAATTCAGGATTCGCCATCCAGGCACGCAGGGCGCTGTGGCTAAAATCCTGGTCGGCTGATGTAACTTCTAAGTCCAAATTACTTAATATACCTTTCAAGGGGCAAACTTTATTTGGGCCCGGTTTGAAAGAAATTATTGCTGACATTACAGGAGGTAAGGGCCACGCTCTACCTCAAGACAAAGCCAAAGCTAAGGCTAGACAGTCTAATTTTCGTCCCTTTCGGAATTTCAAAGCAGGAGCAGCGCCACCCTCCTCTGCTCCAAAACAGGGAGGAACTGTTGCTCGTTACAGACAAGGCTGGAAGCCTAACCAGTCCTGGAACAAGGGCAAGCAGGCCAGTAAACCTGCTGCTGCCTCAAAGACAGCATGAACCGAGGGCCCCCGATCCGGGACCGGATCTAGTGGGGGGCAGACTCTCTCTCTTCGCCCAGGCTTGGGCAAGAGATGTCCAGGATCCCTGGGCGCTAGAGATCATATCTCAGGGATACCTTCTAGACTTCAAATTATCTCCTCCAAGAGGGAGATTTCATCTGTCAAGGTTGTCAACAAACCAAATAAAGAAAGACGCGTTTCTACGCTGTGTACAAGATCTATTATTAATGGGAGTGATCCATCCGGTTCCGCAGTCGGAACAGGGACAAGGGTTTTACTCAAACCTGTTTGTGGTTCCCAAAAAAGAGGGAACTTTCAGGCCAATCTTGGATTTAAAGATCCTAAACAAATTCCTAAGAGTTCCATCGTTCAAAATGGAAACTATTCGGACAATCTTACCCATGATCCAAAAGGGTCAGTACATGACCACAGTGGATTTAAAGGATGCTTACCTTCACATTCCGATTCACAAAGATCATTACCGGTATCTAAGGTTTGCCTTCTTAGACAGGCATTACCAGTTTGTAGCCCTTCCATTCGGATTGGCTACGGCTCCAAGAATCTTCACAAAGGTTCTGGGTGCCCTTCTAGCGGTTCTGAGACCGCGAGGAATTTCGGTAGCTCCGTACCTAGACGACATTCTGATACAAGCTTCAAGCTTTCAAGCTGCCAAGTCTCATACAGAGTTAGTTCTGGCATTTCTAAGGTCGCATGGATGGAAAGTGAACGAAAAGAAGAGTTCTCTCTTGCCTCTCACAAGAGTTCCATTCTTGGGGACTCTTATAGATTCTGTAGAAATGAAGATTTATCTGACAGAGGACAGATTAACAAAGCTTCTAAATGCATGCCGTGTCCTTCATTCCATTCAACTCCCGTCAGTAGCTCAATGCATGGAGGTGATCGGCTTAATGGTAGCAGCAATGGACATAGTACCCTTTGCACGTCTACATCTCAGACCGCTGCAATTGTGCATGCTGAGTCAGTGGAATGGGGATTACTCAGATTTGTCCCCCACTCTGAATCTGGATCAAGAGACCAGAAACTCTCTTCTATGGTGGCTTTCTCGGCCACATCTGTCCAGGGGGATGCCGTTCAGCAGGCCGGACTGGACAATTGTAACAACAGACGCCAGCCTTCTAGGTTGGGGCGCTGTCTGGAATTCTCTGAAGGCTCAGGGTCAATGGAGTCAGGAGGAAAGTCTCCTGCCAATAAACATTCTGGAATTGAGAGCAGTTCTCAATGCCCTTCTAGCTTGGCCCCAGTTAAAGACTCGGGGGTTCATCAGGTTTCAGTCGGACAACATCACGACTGTAGCTTACATCAACCATCAGGGAGGGACAAGGAGCTCCCTAGCAATGATAGAAGTATCAAAGATAATTCGCTGGGCAGAGTCTCACTCTTGCCACCTGTCAGCAATCCACATCCCGGGAGTGGAGAACTGGGAGGCAGATTTCCTGAGTCGCCAGACTCTTCATCCGGGGGAGTGGGAACTTCATCCGGAGGTCTTTGCCCAAATACTTCGACGTTGGGGCAAACCAGAGATAGATCTCATGGCGTCTCGCCAGAACGCCAAACTTCCTCGCTACGGATCCAGATCCAGGGATCCGGGAGCGGTTCTGATAGATGCTTTGACAGCACCTTGGAACTTCAGGATGGCTTATGTGTTTCCACCCTTCCCGCTGCTTCCTCGATTGATTGCCAAGATCAAACAGGAGAGAGCATCAGTGATTCTAATAGCGCCTGCATGGCCGCGCAGGACTTGGTATGCAGATCTAGTGGACATGTCATCCTGTCCGCCTTGGTCTCTACCTCTAAGACAGGACCTTCTGATTCAGGGTCCATTCAATCATCAAAGTCTAACTTCTCTGAAGCTGACTGCTTGGAAATTGAACGCTTGATTTTATCAAAACGTGGTTTTTCTGAGTCGGTTATTGATACCCTGATACAGGCTAGGAAGCCTGTTACCAGAAAGATTTACCATAAAATATGGCGTAAATACCTATACTGGTGTGAATCCAAAGATTACTCCTGGAGTAAGGTTAGGATTCCTAGGATATTGTCTTTTCTACAAGAAGGTTTAGAAAAGGGTTTATCGGCTAGCTCATTAAAGGGACAGATCTCAGCTCTGTCCATCTTGTTACACAGGCGTCTGTCAGAAAATTCAGACATCCAGGCCTTTTGTCAGGCTTTAGCTAGGATCAAGCCTGTGTTTAAAACTGTTGCTCCGCCATGGAGTTTAAACTTAGTTCTTAACGTTTTACAGGGTGTTCCGTTTGAACCCCTTCATTCCATTGATATAAAATTGTTATCTTGGAAAGTTCTATTTTTAATGGCTATTTCCTCGGCTCGAAGAGTCTCTGAGTTATCAGCCCTACATTGTGATTCTCCTTATCTGATCTTTCACTCAGACAAGGTAGTTCTGCGTACTAAACCTGGGTTCTTACCTAAGGTTGTCTCTAACAGGAATATCAATCAAGAGATTGTTGTTCCATCCTTGTGTCCAAATCCTTCTTCAAAGAAGGAACGTCTTCTACACAATCTGGATGTAGTTCGTGCCCTCAAGTTCTACTTGCAGGCAACTAAAGATTTTCGCCAAACTTCTTCCCTGTTTGTCGTTTACTCTGGACAGAGGAGAGGTCAAAAAGCTTCTGCTACCTCTCTCTCTTTTTGGCTTCGTAGCATAATACGTTTAGCCTATGAGACTGCTGGACAGCAGCCTCCTGAAAGAATTACAGCTCATTCCACTAGAGCTGTGGCTTCCACTTGGGCCTTTAAGAATGAGGCCTCTGTTGAACAGATTTGCAAGGCTGCAACTTGGTCTTCGCTTCATACTTTTTCCAAATTTTACAAATTTGACACTTTTGCTTCTTCGGAGGCTATTTTTGGGAGAAAGGTTCTTCAGGCAGTGGTTCCTTCTGTATAATGAGCCTGCCTATCCCTCCCGTCATCCGTGTACTTTTGCTTTGGTATTGGTATCCCAGAAGTAATGATGACCCGTGGACTGATCACACATAACAGAAGAAAACATAATTTATGCTTACCTGATAAATTCCTTTCTTCTGTTGTGTGATCAGTCCACGGCCCGCCCTGTTTTTTTAAGGCAGGTAAATATTTTTTAAATTATAATTCAGTCACCACTTCACCCTTGGCTTCTCCTTTCTCGTTGGTCTTTGGTCGAATGACTGGAGGTGACGTAGAGGGGAGGAGTTATATAGCAACTCTGCTGGGTGAATCCTCTTGCACTTCCTGTAGGGGAGCAGATAATATCCCAGAAGTAATGATGACCCGTGGACTGATCACACAACAGAAGAAAGGAATTTATCAGGTAAGCATAAATTATGTTTTAGGGGCAATTGGGTAGCTTAGGATTTTTTTTAGAATTAGGTTTTTTATTTTGGGGGGACTTTGTAATTTATTTGAGGTTAAAGAGCTGTTAAACTTAGGGCAATGCCCTACAAAAGGCCCCTTTAAGGGCTATTGGTACTTTATTGTTAGATTAGGGGGTGTTTTTATCTTGGGGGGCTTTTTATTTTATAGGGCTATTAGATTAGGTGTAATTGTTTTTATTTTTTGATAATTTTGTTTATTATTTTTCAGATTTTTAGTGTGTTATTTTTTTGTAATGTTAGATTGTTTTATTTTTTTCATAGTACTAGGTTTATTTAAATTTATAAATTATATTTTTTAATTGGTAGTTTTTTTTTGTTTTTTTTAATTAGAATAGTTATTATAGGTTAATTTATAGTTTAAGCTTTGTTTTTTTTATTTCACAGGTAATTTTTTTTTTTTTGCGATGTGGGGGTCCGACGGTTTAGGGGTTAATAGGTTTTTAGTTTATTAGTTGTGCTGTGGGGGGTCCACGGTTTAGGGGTTAATAACTTTATTATAGTAGTAGCGATGTAGATGGCGGTTTAGGGGTTAATAGGTTTATTTAGTGTTGGCAATGTCGGGGAGCGGCGGTTTAGGGGTTAATAACTTTATTTAGTGTTTGGGAGCGGCGGATTAGTGTTTAGACTAGGACTTTATGTTAGGGTGTTAGGTTTAAAAGTAACTTTCTTTCCCCCATAGACATCAATGGGGTTGCGTTTATGGCAATTTGCTATTCCGCGATTGCAAGTGTTAGTTTTTTTCTAACACTCTCTTCCCATTGATGTCTATGGGGGAAAGCGTGCACGAGCACGTAAACTCAGCTTGGCTTTTGGGCGGTATGGAGCTTATCGCACCATAACGCACTGCACAAGGAGGTTTTTCAGTAACTCGTAATGGCAGCGCTATGGAAAGTGTGATACCGCTCTTTTTATTGCGTTATTTATGCACCTGGTATAGCGCAAAACTCGTAATCTAGCTGGAAGAGTACAGAGAAAAATTGATAATAGGAGTAAATTCGAAAGTTGCTTAAAATTGCCTGCTCTATCTGAATCATGAAATAAAAAAATGTGTGTTTAGTGTCCCTTTAATCATACTTTAATATAATTTTTTTCCATTACTTGTGGAGTCTCCCTATACTAATTATATAGCTGATTTATGTCACCGTTAATTGTTAAGAATTAACTTTTATTTTAAAGATCAGTGAGTTCATTTTAATTATATACATTTTATATACATGTATTCACAGTGATCCATGGTAAACCCTAATAAAAACTAATTAAGTCTTGTATTAGTATGGTGCATTTCTTCTTTTATATATGCTTGATTTTATAATTTTCAAATGTTTACATTTTACATAATATACCCAACAAATGTTACATTTTACATAATATACCCAACAAATGTTACATTTTAGTAATATTTTCTTTTCTTACTGATAGATTCCGATATGGAAGCAACAATCAGGAAAAGGTGATGATCCTGTAATATGGGTGAGTACAAAGTAATTGAACTTATGGACATGGCTGAGTAAATACACAGTTAACAAAATTAAGCAAGCAGCTGAAATTCATACACAAGTTTTTTATTTTGGATATATCTTTTTTTTTTTTTTTTGTTGAAATATTTTTATTTATTGAAGTTTTCCACGACTTAGTTTACAGAATGCAAAAAGCAATAAAACAATTTTTTTTTCTTGATAAAACTGTTATACATCATTTGCATACATTCATCTTTAGATGGGTACAGTTATATTGCTCACAGAGGTTCTTCTCCAGATACCTTTTCTTTCAGCAGTATAACAGCAAAATTAGTCATGTCTGGGGAAAAACTCCAGTTAACATCCAAAATTTTAAAGATATTTTAGATAAAGAGAGAGTTACAGGAGGAAAAAAAAGAAAAGAAAGACAAACATCAGAATAGGACACAGTTATTGCTCTGAATCCGCTTTCAACTGATGAGTTAGTTTGTGGTTCACTCGTAGTCAAGGTTCAAAATACTGTCTATATCCGTTAGTATACTCTTTCTATTTTGCATCCTTTGTTTGTCTTGCCATATTATCCAATCCTTCCAGACCTGCATAAATTCTATTTTAGTTTTAAGTAAGGTAGCATAAATATCCGCCATTTGATAGTAGAATTTAACTTTATTTAAAATCACATTGTAAGATTGTACTGAAGTTTTCCAGTATCTTGCAATAGTGGTTTTAATGTCTGTACAAACAATTCCCACAAATTTCAACCTAGCTCTAGAGAGGTCCTCTATTGGGAAGTGCAATAAGGCTTGTTCCTTATTCAAGGTGTTTATTTAAAATTTCACCTAACAATTTGTTGGTTTGTGACCAACTTTTTTCAGCTTCTTTACAGGTCCACCACATATGTGTATAGGATCCCGTTTCCTCACAGCCTCTATAGCAATTCTTACATGTTCTATCTCCCCCTTTCACTCTGCTAGGGTGAAGATGCCATCTGTTTGCTACCTTGATATAATTTTCTTTTAGGTTTGCACTAATAGAGCATGCCTGTCCTTTCTTCAGAATAGAGGACCAATCCGAGAGTTCTCTAGAGAACTGACCCTCTTCTTCCCATTTCTCAATAAAGTGTAGTTTAGTGTTTGAACTTAGTGCATTAAAGTAATTATACAAGATTGTGATAGTTCCTTTAGTTCTAGTGGCTGCTAGGCTAAGTTTTTCAAAGGGAGTATGATCCGAATATTTAGGCGGTATACCTAATTCCTTAGTTCGAAAGATCAGTTGTAGTGGAACCAGGAATTTGGGAGAATCGGCTGAACTGAGTTATATTGCTCAAAGGAAATTATGCTTGAGTGTACCCATACGTTAGCAATGCGTTATATAGCCGGTATTAGCCCAGATGTTACTTATAGAGTTTGCAATCTTAACCGAGGGTGTAACTAGTGGGGTTGCCAGGGATCATGTCGTATGAATCCTACACCTCAACTGTAAGTTATCTCACAATTCCAAAGTGAGGTTTGCGCTAACCTTGCAGCCCTAAAATAGTTTTTCAGGTTGGGTACCCCCCATTCCTCCACAATCTTTTGTCTGTAGTAGGGTTTTCTTATTAATTCTAGTTTTTTTGTTAGACCAGATACATTTCAAGATGCTTCTCTGCATGTCATTTATGTCTTCCAGGGAAGTGTTAATGGGTAGTGCCCAAAATAGATAAAGTAATTTGGGTAATACTATCATCTTAGTGATAACTATTTTACCATAGTAGGAAACTTTATATGACGACCATTTAATAATTTCTTGTTTTAAGTGTTTGAACATTTTCCTATAAATTTAATTTATATAGTTTATCAAGTTTGTTTGGAATAGAAATTCCTAAGTATGTAGTTGCATTAGTTGCCCATTTAAAATCAAAATTTATCTCTAACAACAATTTTTTCGTTGAATCTGGGAGACGTACCTCTAAGGCATTGCACTTGTCGTTATTAACTTTGTACCCTGACAGTTTACCAAAATCTAAAAAGGAGTCTATATAGGGGAGGAAGGGAAACCATTGGTTTAGTTATAGTTAGAATAATATCATCTGCAAATAATACGAGTTTATGCGTTGTTTTGCCTATTTGAATGCCTGAGTTCTGAAAGTTGCAGCCAATGGCTCAATGCAGAGTGCAAATAGCAGCGGGGAAAGGGGGCACCCCTGTCTAGTACCATTTTTTATCTTAATTGTTTTGGACTGATAGCCGGCGAGTCTAATAAAAGCAGATGGGGCAGTCTATATAGCCTTGATGACATTAAGGAAATTCCCGTCAATGCCAAACTGGCCCAGAGTTAATATATTATCCCATAACACTATATCGAATGCCTTCTCTGCATCCAAGGCTAGGAACAGAGAAGGCACTCTTTCCTTGTCCGCAAAATCGATCAAATCAATTATTTTCCTAACGTTTTCCGGTGCCTCCATACCCTTAATAAAACCAACCTGATCAGTTGAAATCAGCTTTGCCATAAAAGGGTTTAGCCTAGTGGCCATAATTTTTGTAAAAAGTTTAAGGTCAAGGTTTATTAAAGATATTGGCCTATAATTTTTACAGTCAAATTTGTCTTTACCTGGTTTGGGTACTACACTAATTCTAGCTGACAGAAGATCTGGCAGAATATATCCACCCTGCATAATATAGTTAAGAGTCTTCTAAATGCAGAATTAATTCTTGTGAGAATTTTTTAAAAAACCCTCCTGTATAACCATCTGGTCCTGGGGCCTTATTGCTTTTAATTTGTTTAATTACTATGTTGATCTCTTGAGGTGAGATTGGGGCATTCAGTTGTGTTATATTTCCTTTATCAAGTTGTGGTATATTACATTCCTCTAAGAAGGTCTTAATTTGTTTTATTCTATGTTTACACTGGTCTATTTTCAGATGATATAAGGATTGGTAAAACTCTGCCAAGGCATTAGCTAAGCCTATGTGCAATGGGTTATTAAGAAGCGTACCCTCTGGAGTTTGTAGTTGAGGGACAGAAGTGTTTCTGGTAATATTTCTGATTTTCCTAGCAAGCATACGGTCAGGCTTATTAGCGTAAATAAAATATTGTGCCTCAACAATTCTAAGGGAGGATAGTGCTTCTTAATTTAGTAAAGCATCTAATTCATCTTTTTTAATTTTGATTGCGCTAGCCAAAGCTACCGATCTGCTACTAATAATTTGTTTTTGCAACTGTTCTAGTTCTATTTTTTTTGCTGAATGATGTCCTTTTTCTTTTTTTTTCGCACTGGCTTTCTCTTGAATGAGTATACCCCTAATGTATGCTTTAAATGCCCCCCCAAGCAAATAAGGGATTATCTGTGGAGTTTCTATTAGATTGCCAGAAGTCTCTAATAGATTTGGTCAGTTTTTGACATGCAATATCATCCCTCAGAAGGAAGGGATCAAATGTCCAATTTCTAGTTCTTAGAGTCAAATTCTTTGCCCTCTATTGTCAGATACGAATATATCCCAAACCTCTTGGTCTGATCATTCAATTTTGAGATCTCAACAATTGAATGATCAGACCAAGAGGTTTGGGATATATTCGTATCTGACAATAGAGGGCAAAGAATTTGACTAATAAAGATATAATCAATCCTAGAATAGGATTGATGTACTGCTGAGTAATAAGTAAAATTTTTGCTTTACGATTACATATGCGCCAAGCATCTATGAGATTGTGATCCAGTATCAGGTCGCTTAGAATATGAGGAAGAAGTTTTCTGGGCTAGGGATCTATCAAGCTGATCATTAATTGTTAAATTGAAATCTCCTGCTAATCTTACTTTGTACTTCTTCCAAGATGTTAAAATCTTACTTATTTTGGCAATGACTCTGTTCTGATTCTCATTTGGAGCATATATGTTCCCTAGGACTATAGGGCTGCCCCGGATTTTCCCCTTCAAGATAATAAATCTCCCCTCCGGATCCCTAATTGCCTCTTCTTCTGATTACCCACCGCATGGTATTGAATTGGGAAAGCTACATCCCAATATTTTGGTGTGAGTGTAGAGGTAAAGGGGGTTTCTTGTAGCATAATGACCTGAGCTTTAAGTGATATATATTCATCTATTGCTTTTTTCCTTTTTATATGGGAATGTAGGCCCCTCACATTGTGTGAGATTATTTTAAACGACATAAGAAAATTTGTTTCTATGCTCATAATGCCCTAGGGTGTATGGTTGTTTGAAAGTGCAATTGCTTACTAGTCCATCAGATGTTTCATGTTGACGGCTATTATAATCCTTTGCGCCCTGAGGAGTGGGCAAGAGCAATTTACGAGTGACCATGGGAAGGGAAGATAGGATTAGAAAGAAGAAAAGAAATTTCATAGAATAAACATAGAAAATAACCAACTGTATCTGTAAGTGAGAATTAAACATTAAATAATTGAACCAATGCCCCTCTGACCGGGCACAAACATGTTATTTATATCTTTTTGTTAGGACCAATATGGTAAATGACCATCAGCCCAACTCAGTGGATTCTTTTACAGGATATATTCCTGTAGTTCTGTCTACATATATCTCTGGGCTATCTCAGATACTAATATCCTAATATAGACTCTCTTATCGCTGGTATTTTACATATCTTTTTAAAGTATCTTTCATCAACATTATGGTGTTAATCTGATTATGATCCGCAGTCTCCTCCTCCATTGCTTTCTGTTGTGGGAAATCCCTGTGATTTCATTATTTATGTGTATTATGATATCAAAGAGAAAAAGGAAGTCCCTCCCCAGCAGGGAATGCCTTATTTATTAAGCTGTGGGTTGGGGGATGGTTTTCAAATGCCATAATTCTGGCCCTACACCACTTACAGGGATATTATACCCCTAAATTGAAGGAGCAGAGTAGGCTCTTGTAAGATTCAAGCAGATGATTGCTGTACAAATGGAAATAACTAAAGTGCTATTTTCCTTAATGGGGAAGGGAATCTAATGTAGCTTCTACCACCCCAACTTCATTTGTGTTAGATAGACAGGTTATCTGTCATTTGCAAGGGCTGAGTTTCCTTTTTTCAAAGGAGGGGTCACTTGTCTGCTTTAAATGGAGCTGAACATGGTAATCTCCTGCCCCAATAGAAACCAGGTCATTTCTTGTAGTGGGAGAGGGTAACTGTTATAGACTCCTTATCTCCCACTATGATTTAATTAGAGTGGTATAGGAACCCTCATGTAAAGGAGGAACTTCAGTTCTTTAAAATTAGGAGTCTACCCCCCCCCCCCTCTTTTTCTAATGTGGTGATCACCCGGCCCAGTTATGCACCTGTTTAGTGTTTGATGAGAGGGTGGTACTTTTAGAGCCCTTATTCCCTGCAGAAAGCACAGACTTTTATAACACCCAAGTTTGGACAGAGGGAGCCCATCTTTCTAATGAAGAATCTCGTATTCATTTAATCAGTTGGTGATTGCAATGAAAATGGCAACTAACTACCAAATGTACCTACTGTATGGAGCCCCTATCCCTTAAAAACGGCATAAAACACACATATACTTCATACATGAATGAGGGGGTTACCCACTTCTAAATGAAGGGTCTCATGTCTCTTTAATTTGCAGGTGATTGCTGTAGAAATATCAATCACCTGTCTACTAGGTGGCTTTTACAGTGCCCTGTCCTTTCAAATGAATAGCCCTGTGCCTCTCCGGCTGCCAGGTATTTGTCAGTCTTTTATTAGTCTTTTGGAAATATATCATAAGACCATCATTTAAAAGAGTGGGGTCCCACCATTTAAATAAGAGGTTCTTGACCGTAAAACTGTCAATTAACTGGCATTAACCATTAGCCTAATTTTGTTTTCTATAATGATAAATGTCAGGGCTCATAGATAAGAGTTTCTCTGAAAATTACATGAATCAAAATAAATGGTAGAACTAGGCGAGTGTAACACATTATAGGTATAAACCATGGAAATGAATATCCAGTGACTTTTTTGTAATTAGAAATTAGGTGGGTTATAATAATTATAATTTGTCTATCATTGGGTTGGACTATGAACAAATGTAATGCCTATAACATTTATTTCCATCATACAGAGACAGATCATAGTTTTAAATCAAATTTAAAAATGTTCTTTTAATGTGGCTGTTTAATTTTAAAGCAGTATATATAACCCCTTTGTTGCCAGGGCTGTTTGCAACCACCCTACTGGATCAATTATAGATTAACCAAGGTATAGTCAGATAGAACCGTTATTTATTAACACATCATGTATATAAAAATATAATAATAATTTAGGGCCTATAGCCAATTACATGGACCCATGCTTGAAATAATCAGGTGGTTAGAAAAAACCAGCTGTATTTTCAGTGCGCCAAAATGTTATATGCTGTGCTCAAAGCACTCTTACAATAGCAAGGCCCAAATCATAAGAATGCAAGACGGAACAGCTGCATTAGCGTGTAGCAATAAAGGGACAGTCTACTCCAAAATGTGTATTGTTAAAAAAAAAAAATAATAATATGTATAGTTTAAAAAAAAAAAATACAAAAAAAAATAATCCCTTTATTTACTATTCCAGTTTTCCATAACCAACACTGTTATATTAACCCTTTGTGACCAGACCATTTTTCAATTTTCTTACCGTTAAGGACCAGGGCTATTTTTACATTTCTGCTGTGTTTGTGTTTAGCTGTAATTTTCCTCTTACTCATTTACTTTACCCACACATATTCTAAACAATTTTTCTTGCCATTAAATGGACTTTCTAAAGATACTATTATTTTCATCATATCATATAATTTACTATACAAATGTTTTAAAATATGATGAATAAATGGAAAAAAACCCCACAATTTTTCTAACTTTGACCCCCAAAATCTGTTATACATCTACAACCACCAAAAAAACAACCATGCTAAATAGTTTCTAAATTTTCTCTTGAGTTTAGAAATACCCAATGTTAACATGTTCTTTGCTTTTTTTGCAAGTTATAGGGCAATAAATACAAGTAGCACTTTGCTATTTCCAAACCATTTTATTTTCCTTTCTTCAAAATAAGCAATAGTTACATTGTAACACTGATATCTGTCAGGAATCCCTGAATAACCCTTCACATGTATATATATTTTCTCTTGTTAAGTGTGTTCAGTCCACGGGTCATCCATTACTTATGGGATATATTCTCCTTCCCAACAGGAAGTTGCAAGAGGATCACCCAAGCAGAGCTGCTATATAGCTCCTCCCCTCACATGTCATATCCAGTCATTCTCTTGCAACCCTCAACAAAGAAGGAGGTCGCGAGAGGAGCTGAAGTTTTTACTTAATTATTCTTCAATCAAAAGTTTGTTATTTTAAATGGCACCGGAGTGTGCTGTTTTTCTATCTCAGGCAGTATTTGGAAGAAGAAACTGCCTGCGTTTTCTATGATCTTAGCAGGCGTAACTAAGATCCGCTGGCTGTTATCGACATTCTGAGGAGTAGGGTAACTTCAGAAAGAGGGGAATAGCATGCGGGGTCCCCCGCAAATGAGGTATGTGCAGTACATTATTTTCTGGGAATGGAATTGACTAAGAAAATACTGCTGTTACCCATATGATGTAAGTACAGCCTTAAATGCAGTAGTAGCGACTGGTATCAGGCTGATAAATGTATGCGCAGTTGAGTTATTTTCTAGGGACTAGAATTTGACTGAGAAAATACTGTCAATACTGAAATAATGTTTACGCCTTATCTGCAGTGGAAGCGACTGGTAGCAGGCTTAGTGATAACTTTGCATGACATTCAAAATGTTGTTTTTAAAACGTTTACTGGCATGTTATTCGTTTTGTGAGGTACTTTGGTGATAAATCTTTTTGGGCATGATTTTTTTCCACATGGCTAACGTATTTTCTGCATAGAAACCGTTATATCAGGTCTCCCACTGTTGTAATATAAGTGGGAGGGACCTTGTTTTAGCGCCTTGTTGCGCAGTTAAAATTCTAGCACAGTTTTCCTGTTTTCTTCCTCCTTGATCCAGGACGTCTCTAGAGAGCTCAGGGGTCTTCAAAATTCGTTTTTGAGGGAGGTAATCAGTCACAGCAGATCTGTGACAGTGTGTTTGACTGTGATAAAAGCGTTAAATCTTAATTTGATATCCGTTTTTGGGTATTGAGGGGTTAATCATCCTTTTGCTAATGGGTGCAATCCTCTGCTAATTAATACATTTCTCGTTAAGAATTGTTGACTATAACTGAATTAGTTTTCTTTGTTATTCAACTGTGTTTTTTAAAAGCGCTGCAGCGTTTTTTATATTGCTTGTAAACTTATTGAAAGTGATTTCCAAGCTTGCTAGCTTCATTGCTAGTCTGTTTAAACATGTCTGATACAGAGGAATCTGCTTGTTCATTATGTTCAAAAGCCGATGTGGAGCCCAATAGAAATATGTGTACCAATTGTATTGATATTACTTTGAATAAAAGTCAATCTGTACCGATAAAGAAATTATCACCAGACAACGAGGGGGAAGTTATGCCGTCTAACTCTCCTCACTTGTCAGTACCTGCGTCTCCCGCTCGGGAGGTGCGTAGGATTGAGGCGCCAAGTACATCAAGGCCCTTACAAATCACTTTACATGATATGGCTAATGTTATGAAAGAAGTATTATACAATATGCCCGAATTAAGAGGCAAGCGCGATAGCTCTGGGTTAAGGACAGAGCGCGCTGATGACACGAGAGCCATGTCTGATACTGCGTCACAATTTGCAGAACATGAGGACGGTGAGCTTCATTCTGTCGGTGACGGTTCTGATCCGGGGAGACCGGATTCAGAAATTTCAAATTTTTAATTTAAGCTTGAGAACCTCCGCGTGTTACTAGGGGAGGTGTTAGCGGCTCTGAATGATTGCGACACGGTGGCAATCCCAGAGAAATTATGTAGGTTGGATAGATACTATGTGGTACCTGTGTGTACTGACGTTTTTCCTATACCAAAAAGGCTTACAGAAATTATTAGTAAGGGCACCCGGTGTGCCCTTTTCCCCTCCTCCGATATTTAGAAAAATGTTCCCTATAGACGCCACCACACGAGACTTATGGCAGACGGTCCCTAAGGTGGAGGGAGCAGTTTCTATTTTAGCCAAGCGTACCACTATCCCGGTGGAGGATAGCTGTGCTTTCTCAGATCCAATGGATAAAAAATTAGAGGGTTAACTTAAGAAAATGTTTGTTCAACAAGGTTTTATTTTGCAGCCTCTTGCATGCATTGCGCCTGTCACGGCTGCAGCGGCATTCTGGTTTGAGTCTCTGGAAGAGGCGATTCGCACAGCACCATTGGATGAGACTTTGAGCAAAGTTAGAACACTTAAACTGGCTAATGCGTTTGTTTCGGATGCCGTAGTGCATTTAACCAAACTTACGGCTAAAAATTCCGGATTCGCCATACAGGTGCGCAGGGCGCTATGGCTTAAATCCTGGTCAGCAGATGTAACTTCTAAGTCTAAACTACTTAACATTCCTTTCAAAGGGCAGACCTTATTCGGGCCCGGCTTGAAGGAAATTATTGCTGACATTACGGGAGGTAAGGGCCACACCCTTCCTCAGGACAGGGCCAAATCAAAGGCCAAACAGTCTAATTTTCGTGCCTTTCGTAACTTCAAGGCAGGAGCAGCATCCACTTCCTCCGCTCCAAAACAGGAAGGAACTACTGCTCGTTACAGACAGGGTTGGAAAGGCAACCAGTCATGGAACAAGGGCAAGCAGGCCAGAAAGCCTACTTCCGCCCCTAAGACAGCATGAAGACAGGGCCCCCTCTCCGGAGACGGATCTAGTGGGGGGCAGACTTTCTCTCTTCGCCCAGGCCTGGGCAAGAGATGTACAGGATCCCTGGACGTTGGAGATTATATCTCAGGGATACCTTCTGGATTTCAAAACTTCTCCTCCACAAGGGAGGTTTCATCTGTCAAGGTTATCAACAAACCTAGTAAAGAAAGAGGCATTTCTACAATGTGTACAAGACCTCTTAGTGATGGGAGTGATCCACCCAGTTCCGCGAACGGAACGAGGACAAGGGTTTTACTCAAATCTATTTGTGGTTCCCAAAAAAGAGGGAACCTTCAGACCAATCTTAGACTTAAAAATCTTAAACAAATTCCTAAGGGTTCCATCGTTCAAGATGGAAACCATTCGGACCATCCTGCCCATGATCCAAGAGGGTCAATATATGACCACAGTGGACTTAAAGGATGCCTACCTTCACATACCGATTCACAAAGATCATTATCGGTACCTAAGATTTGCCTTTCTAGACAGGCATTACCAGTTTGTAGCTCTTCCCTTCGGGTTAGCTACGGCCCCGAGAATTTTTACAAAGGTTCTGGGCTCACTTCTGGCGGTACTAAGACCACGAGGCATAGCGGTGGCTCCGTACCTAGACGACATTCTGATTCAAGCGTCAAGTTTTCAAAATGCAAAGTCTCATACAGAGATAGTTCTAGCATTTCTGAGGTCGCATGGGTGGAAAGTGAACGTGGAAAAGAGTTCTCTGTTACCGCTCACAAGGGTTCCTTTTCTAGGGACTCTTATAGATTCTGTAGAGATGAATATTTACCTGACGGAGTCCAGGTTATCAAAGATTCTCAATGCTTGCCGTGCCCTTCACTCCATTCCAAGCCCATCAGTAGCTCAGTGTATGGAAGTAATCGGCTTGATGGTCGCGGCAATGGACATAGTGCCATTTGCGCGCCTGCATCTCAGACCGCTGCAACTATGCATGCTAAGTCAGTGGAACGGGGATTACTCAGATCTGTCCCCTTTGCTAAATCTGGACCAGGAGACCAGAGATTCTCTTCTCTGGTGGTTGTCACGGGTTCATCTGTCCGAAGGAATGACCTTTCGCAGACCAGATTGGACGATTGTAACAACAGATGCCAGCCTTCTAGGCTGGGGTGCAGTCTGGAACTCCCTGAAGGCTCAGGGATCGTGGACTCAGGAGGAGAAACTCCTACCAATCAACATTCTAGAATTAAGAGCAATATTCAATGCTCTTCTAGCTTGGACTCAGTTAGCAACACTGAGGTTCCTCAGGTTTCAGTCGGACAACATCACGACTGTGGCTTACATCAATCATCAAGGGGGAACCAGGAGTTCCCTAGCGATGTTGGAAGTCTCGAAGATAATTCGCTGGGCAGAGTCACACTCTTGCCACCTGTCAGCGATCTACATCCCAGGTGTGGAGAACTGGGAAGCGGATTTTCTAAGTCGCCAGACTTTTCATCCGGGGGAGTGGGAACTACACCCGGATGTATTTGCTCAACTGATTTGTCGTTGGGGCAAACCGGATCTGGATCTTATGGCATCTCGCCAGAACGCCAAGCTTCCTCGTTACGGATCCAGGTCCAGGGACCCGGGAGCGGTGCTGGTAGATGCACTTGCAGCCCCTTGGGTTTTCAACATAGCTTATGTGTTTCCACCTTTTCCGTTGCTACCTCGACTGATTGCCAGGATCAAACAGGAGAGAGCATCAGTGATTCTGATAGCGCCTGCGTGGCCACGCAGGACCTGGTATGCAAACCTAGTGGACATGTCGTTCTGTCCACCATGGTCTCTACCTCTGAGGCAGGACCTTCTAATTCAGGGTCCTTTCAACCATCCAAACCTAATTTCTCTGAGGCTGACTGCTTGGAGATTGAACGCTTGATTCTATCAAAGCGTGGGTTTTCGGATTCGGTTATTGATATATTGATACAGGCTCGGAAACCTGTTACCAGAAAAATGTACCATAAGATATGGCGTAAATATTTATACTGGTGTGAATCCAAGAGTTACTCATGGAGTAAGGTTAGGATTCCTAGGATATTGGCTTTTCTACAAGAGGGTTTAGAAAAGGGCTTATCCGCTAGTTCACTAAAGGGACAGATTTCTGCTCTGTCTATTCTTTTACACAAGCATCTGGCAGGGAATCCAGACGTCCAGGCTTTTTGTCAGGCTTTGGCTAGGATTAAGCCTGTGTTTAAGGCTGTTGCTCCTCCGTGGAGCTTAAACTTGGTTCTTAAAGTTCTTCAGGGTGTTCCGTTTGAACCCCTTCATTCCATTGATATTAAGCTTTTATCTTGGAAAGTTCTGTTTTTGATGGCTATTTCCTCGGCTCGAAGAGTCTCGGAGTTATCTGCCTTACATTGTGATTCTCCTTATCTGATCTTTCATTCAGACAAGGTAGTCCTGCGTACTAAACCTGGATTTTTGCCTAAGGTTGTTTCTAACAGGAATATCAATCAAGAGATTGTTGTTCCATCATTGTGTCCTAATCCTTCTTCAAAGAAGGAACGTCTTTTGCATAATCTAGACGTGGTCCGTGCCCTGAAGTTCTACTTACAGGCAACTAAAGATTTTCGACAAACTTCTTCCATGTTTGTCGTTTACTCTGGACAGAGGAGAGGTCAAAAGGCTTCGGCTACCTCTCTCTCTTTTTGGCTTCGTAGCATAATACGTTTAGCCTATGAGACTGCTGGACAGCAGCCTCCTGAAAGAATTACAGCTCATTCCACTAGAGCTGTGGCTTCCACTTGGGCCTTTAAAAATGAGGCCTCTGTTGAACAGATTTGCAAGGCTGCAACTTGGTCTTCACTTCATACTTTTTCCAAATTTTCCAAATTTGACACTTTTGCTTCTTCGGAGGCTGTTTTTGGGAGAAAGGTTCTACAGGCAGTGGTTCCTTCTGTTTAATGTTCCTGCCTTGTCCCTCCCTTCATCCGTGTACTTTAGCTTTGGTATTGGTATCCCATAAGTAATGGATGACCCGTGGACTGAACACACTTAACAAGAGAAAACATAATTTATGCTTACCTGATAAATTTATTTCTCTTGTAGTGTGTTCAGTCCACGGCCCGCCCTGTCTTTTTGAGGCAGGTTCTAAATTTTACATTATAACTCCAGTCACCACTGCACCCTATAGTTTCTCCTTTCTCGTCTTGTTTCGGTCGAATGACTGGATATGACATGTGAGGGGAGGAGCTATATAGCAGCTCTGCTTGGGTGATCCTCTTGCAACTTCCTGTTGGGAAGGAGAATATATCCCATAAGTAATGGATGACCCGTGGACTGAACACACTACAAGAGAAATAAATTTATCAGGTAAGCATAAATTATGTTTTTAGTAGACAACCGAAAGTATTGATCTAGGCCCATTTTGGTATATTTCATGCCACCATTTCACCGTTAAATGTGATCAAATAAAAAAAATTGTTAACTTTTTCACAAACTTTAGGTCTCTCACTGAAATTATTTAAAAAAACACCTTGTGCAATTATGGCACAAATGGTTGTAAATGCTTCTCAGTGATCCCCTTTCTTATGAAATAGCAGACATTTATGGCTTTGGAATTACATTTTGGTAATTAGAAGGCCACTAAATGCTGCTGCGCACTACACTTGTATTATGCCCAGCAGTAAAGGGGTTAATTAGGTAGCTTGTAGGGTTAATTTTAGCTGTAGTGTAGTAGACAACCCAAAGTATTGATCTAAACCCATTTTGGTATATTTCATGCCACCATTTCACCGCCAAAAGCGATCTAATAAAAAAATTGTTCACTTTTTCACTAACTTTAGGTTTCTCAACAAAATTATTTACAAACAGCTTGTGCAATTTCGTCACAAATGGTTGTAAATGCTTCTCTGGGATCCCCTTTGTTCAGAAATAGAAGACATATATGGCTTTGGAATTAATTTTTGGTCATTAGAAGGCCGCTAAATGCCGCTGTGCACCACACTTGTATTATGCCCAGTAGTGAAGGGGTGAATTAGGTAGCTTGTAGGGTTAATTTTAGCTTTAGTGTAGAGATCAGCCCCCAACCTGACACATCCCACCCCCTGATCCCTCTCTTCCCTCCCCCACCTCACAATTGTCACCGCCATCTTAATAAAACTTTTTTTTTTTTAATATATATTCTATAGTGTTGAATCCCCCCAACCTCCCTGATCCCCCCCCCAAACAGCTCTCTAACCCTCCCTCCCCTACCTATTTGCCGCCATCTTGGGTACTGGCAGCTGTCTGCCATTACCCAGTTTGTTTACAAAATGTGGGTTTTATTTATTTTTTTGCCCTTTTTCTGTAGTGTAGCTACCCCCCCTCAATAGCCTCCCCCTCCCAGATCCCTATCACAAGATTTATTCCCCCCTCCCTCTCCCTTCTTCCTTCTCCCTCCTTCCTTTATACTTAAGAAACATATGAATTTGTAGTGTGCGCATGAGGAACTGCTCCAGCGATGGGCCGCCCACCCGCCTCCCTTGTATCCCTCCCACCCATCGCTGGCCGAAGCAGGGAGGGCCACAGAGTGGCCCTCTCTGCATCGGTGTGCTTAAAAAAGGTATTGCAGGATGCCTCAATATTGAGGCATCACTGCAATACCCTGGAAGCTATCACAATCACTTCAACGCTTGAAACCCCAGAGGACGTGCCAGGCACGTCGTTGGTCTTAAACTGACACTTTTTGTAGGCCGTGCCTGGCACGTCCTTGGTTGCTAAGGGGTTAAAGGGATAGTAAAGTCCAAATTAAACTTTCATGTAATTTTAAACAACTTTCTAAATTACTTTTATCATCAAATTTGCTTTGTTCTCTTGGTATTCTTATTTGAAATCTAAACCTAGCTAGGCTCATATGCTAATGTCTATGCCCTTAAAGGCCACCTCTTATCTGAATGTATTTGACAGTGTTTCACAGCTAGAGAGCGTTAGTTGATGTGTTTCATATAAAGAGTCAGCACTAATTGCCTGAAATGCAAGTCTGTCAAAAGATCTGAGATAAGGAGGCAGTCAGCGAAGCTTAGATACAAGGTAATTACAGAGGTAAAAAGTATATTTCTATAACAGTGTTGGTTATCCAAAACTGGGGAATGGTAAATAAAGGGATTATCTATCTTTTTAAACAATACAATTTTGGTGTTTACTGTCCCTTTTTATATACTTTTTACCTCTGTGATTACCTTCTATCTAAACCTCTGCAGACTACCCCCTTATCTCAGTGCTATTTACAGACTTGCACTTTAGCTGATTAGTGCTGACTTATGAATAACTCTACGGTAGTTGGCACAATGTTATCTATATGGCACATAGGAACTAGCAACCTGTAGGAAGCGTAGAAACAGGCAGAAATTTAGAGTTTTAAAGGTTATAAAGTATATTAATATAACAATGTTGGTTGTGCAAAGCTTGGGAATGGGTAAAAAAGGCGTTGTCTATCTTTTTAAACCTGTAAGTAGACTGTCCCTTTAATGTAAGCCAAATTGTTTTAAATGCTATCACAGTTGGTGCCTGCTAGTGATAGATCTGTAATTGCGACTGTAAGATGGTCATCTCAAGTGGTACAGAATAATTGTCTAAAATTGTGAAGCTGTGAGAAGGAAAGGGTTGCGGGATTCGGGATACCTAGGACCTACCTCTATGTTGTCTTTGGCAACATGGTGCCATAAAAAGTGTTTTATATGCTGGGGAATACGTACATCTCCATGTAATATGAATTATAATTGCTTTGCATGTTTGTTTGTTTCCTTCCAGGATTATCATGTGTTATTACTACACATCTCCAGTGGGAAGCAGAATTTTATTTATGATCTAGACACAATGCTACCTTTTCCATGTTCTTGCGATATATACGTACGAGAAGCTCTCAAATCTGATCGCAATATCCATGTTAACTTTAGAAGGTGAGCACTGTAAATAAATTATTCTATTATAGTATCTATCTAATCGTCCAGAGATAAAAACAGCACAAATTAAAACTGGATATTTTTTTATATTACCATATTCGTAGATGTACATCATCCTTACAATATCCTAATGTAAGGCACAGGCCGAGATTCTTTGCAGGTTTTTTGAGATATGAAGTTTGATAAAGAGGCAAAATTTACGTATGTTTCTATATAGGAGAGTGGCTCACACTTGTTGTGCATACTATTCTTTCCTCCCTAAATCCACATAACACATGCCCAGCTCCCATTTACAAAAATAACCCAGCAAAGAACTAGAAACTCCTCTACATGAGCTTAAAGAGATATGAAACCCATATTTTTTCTTTTAAGATTCAGATAGAGCATGTTTTAAGCAACTATCCAATTTACTTCTATTATCAAATTTGCTTCATACTCTTGGTATCCTTTGTTGAAACAGCATCAATGCGCTATTGGGAGATAGCTGAACACATAAGGTAAACCAGTAACAAGAGGGGTATATGTGCAGCCACCAATCGGGCGTTCCTAGTTGCTGACCCTGAGCCTACCTAAGTATGCTTAAGCAAATTAGATAATATAAATAAATTATGAAGTTTAAAATCACATGCTCTGAAAAAATGTTTGTTTCTCTTACTTGGTGTATTGAGTCCACGGATTCATCCTTACTTGTGGGATATTCTCAATCCCTACAGGAAGTGGCAAAGAGAGCACACAGCAAAGCTGTCCATATAGCTCCCCTCAGGCTCCGCCCCCCAGTCATTCTCTTTGCCGCTCTAACAAGTAGCATCTCCACGGGAGGGTAAAGAGTTTGTGGTGTTAGATTTGTAGTTTTATTTCTTCAATCAAGAGTTTGTTATTTTAAAATAGTGCCGGTTTGTACTATTTACTCTGAGGCAGAAAGTGATGAAGATTTCTGCTGAGAGGAAAAAGATTTTAGCATGTTGTAACTAAAATCCATTGCTGTTCCCACACAGGACTGTTGAGTACCGGAGAACTTCAGTTGGGGGGAACAGTTTGCAGGCTTAACTGCTTAAGGTATGCTCAGTCATTTATTTCTAACAAGGCCTGGTAATGCTAGAAGACTGACAAAAATCCCCATGAGGGAAGGTAAGCCATTTTCTGAGACGCAGTATAGAAGGATGGCTTCAGTTAAGGGCTTAAATACTGGTAGACACTGTGATGGGCTAAATTGATTATTTTATTAATGGAATCTTATATTTATTTAAGTGTTTGAAATGTTGTAAACACTTTTGGGGTTTTATTACGCCTGGCATATTATCAGACGCCTAGTCTAACTCAGGAAGGCCCCATAACTCTGGACTGAAGAGGGAGGGGGCCTCATTTTCGCGCCTCAGTTGTGCAGTTGTTTTTCAAGACAGCTTCATGCAGCTTCACGTGTAGAGTCCTGAGAGTACAGGGGGACATCAAGGAGGCTTATATTTCTGCTACAAATAACCCTAAGGGAAGGTAGGGCCACAGCAAAGACTGTGGCACCATGCTGTAGTGTGTTAAACCGGTTGTTTACTGCAATTTACTGCTCCGGTTTGGTCAATAAGGGGTTAATTGATTTGAAAATGTGCGTGCAATCATTTCAAAGCATTAGGATCATGTGGTGAAATTTTCATAAAGATCGGATGTTTTTTGGTGATTTGGAAAAAAAGTGTGTGCTTTTTATTATTTAAAGACACAGTAAAGTTTTTTCAAAAAGTGATTTTTTCTGTATTGTAGTGCTGTATAAGTCTGTCAAACATGTCTGAGACTTCAGATAGACCTTGTTCTTTATGTTTAAAAGCCATGGCGGTACCCCCATTGCATTTATGTGTAAAGTGTGCTAAAACATCTAAGCATTTTAAAGACCACCCAGTGACACTTAAAAATGTAGCCCAAGATGATTCTTTAACAGAGGGTAATGAGGATAGTCCTTCTTCCTCTCCCCATGTGTCGACACCAGTTACGCCCGCACAAGCGATGCCTAGTACCTCTAGCGCATTGGCCCCTATTACTTTACAACAATTAGCAGCAGTAATGGATAATTCCCTTGCAGCATTTTTATCCAAACTGCCAGTTTTTCCAAGAAAGCGCGATAGCTCAGTTTTATCACTGATGTCGCTCTCCAGTTAGCTAAACTAGCGGCGAAAAACTAAGGTTTTGCCATCATGGCGCGAAGAGCGCTTTGGCTCAAGTCATGGTCGGCGGATGTGTCGTCCAAAACAAAACTGTTAAATATTCCCTTCAAGGGGAAGACCCTTTTCGGCCCAGAGCTGAGATAAATTATTTCAGATATCACTGGGGGCAAGGGTCATGCCCTTCCACAAGATAGGCCGTTTAAGGCTAAAAACAAGGCTAATTTTCGCTCCTTTCGCAACTTCAGGAGCGGACCTGCTGCAACCTCTGCTGTCGCAAAGCAAGATAACGCTTCCCAGCCCAAAGCAACCTGGAAACTCTTGCAGGGCTGGAATAAGGGTAAACAGGCCAAGAAGCCTGCTCCTGCTACCAAGACAGCATGAAGGGGTAGCCCCCGATCCGGGACTGGATCTAGTAGGGGGCAGACTTTCTCTCTTTGCTCAGGCTTGGGCAAGAGACGTTCCGGATCCCTGGGCATTAGAAATAGTTACTCAGGGGTACCTTCTAGAATTCAAGGATTCTCCCCCAAGGGGAAGGTTCCACATTTCTCGTTTGTCTTCAGACCAAACAAAGAAACAGGCGTTCTTACGATGTGTAGAAGATCTCCTAAAAATGGGAGTAATACACCCAGTTCCAATTGCAGAACAAGGACTGGGCTTTTACTCAAACCTGTTCGTAGTTCCCAAAAAGGAGGGAACTTTCAGGTCAATCCTGGATCTAAAGATTCTAAACAAATTCCTCAGAGTTCCGTCTTTCAAGATGGAAACCATTCGGACAATCTTGCCGATGATCCAGGAAGGCCAATATATGACTACCGTGGATCTAAAGGATGCATACCTACATATTCCTATCCACAAAGATCACCATCAGTTCCTAAGGTTCGCCTTTCTGGACAAACATTACCAGTTCGTGGCCCTTCCTTTTGGGTTGGCCACCGCTCCCAGAATTTTCACAAAGGTGCTAGGGTCCCTTCTGGTGGTGCTAAGACCGCGGGGCATTGCAGTAGCACCTTACCTAGATGACATATTAATACAGGCGTCGTCTTTCCACAGAGCCAAGGCTCATACGGACATTGTTCTGGCCTTTCTAAGGTCTCACGGGTGGAAAGTGAACGTAGAAAAAAGTTCTCTGTCCCCACTTACAAGGGTTCCCTTCCTGGGAACACTAATAGACTCTGTAGAAATGAAAATCTTTCTGACAGAGGTCAGGAAGTCCAAACTGTTGAACACCTGCCAAGCTCTTCATTCCATTCCTCGGCCTTCTGTGGCTCAGTGCATGGAGGTAATTGGTTTAATGGTGGCGGCAATGGACGTAGTCCCTTTTGCCCGAATTCATCTCAGACCACTGCAACTGTGCATGCTCAAGCAGTGGAATGGGGATTACGCAGATTTATCTCCTCAAATACTAATGGACCAGAAAACCAGAGACTCTCTTCTCTGGTGGTTGTCTCAAGATCACCTGTCTCATGGGATGAGTTTCCGCAGACCGGAGTGGATCATTGTCACGACCGATGCCAGTCTGTTAGGCTGGGGTGCGGTCTGGAACTCCCTGAAGGCTCAGGGTCTATGGTCTCGGGAAGAATCTCTTCTCCCGATAAACATTTTGGAGCTGAGAGCGATATTCAACACGCTCCAGGCATGGCCTCAACTAGCGGAGGCCAAATTCATCAGATTTCAGTCGGACAACATCACGACTGTAGCGTACATCAATCATCAGGGTGGAACAAAGAGTTCCCTAGCGATGAAGGAAGTATCCAAGATCATCAAATGGGCGGAGGATCACTCCTGCCATCTATCTGCAATTCACATCCCAGGGGTAGACAACTGGGAGGCAGATTTTCTAAGTCGTCAGACTTTTCATCCGGGGGAGTGGGAACTCCACCCGGAGGTTTTTGTTCAGCTGACCCAGCTATGGGGCATTCCAGAATTGGATCTGATGGCGTCCCGTCAGAACACCAAACTTCCCCTTTACGGATCCAGTTCCAGGGATCCCAAGGTGGCATTGATAGATGCTTTAATAGCGCCTTGGTCATTCAGTCTAGCTTATGTCTTTCCACCGTTTTCTCTTCTCCCTCGGCTAATAGCCAGAATCAAACAGGAGAAGATTCTGATAGCGCCTCCATGGCAACGCAGGACTTGGTATGCAGACCTAGTGGACATGTCATCGGTCCCACCATGGAAACTGCCATCGAGGCAGGATCTTCTAATTCAAGGTCCTTTCAAGCATCCAAATCTAGTTTCTCTGCAACTGACTGCTTGGAGATTGAACGCTTAATTCTAGCTAAGCGTGGTTTCTCTGAATCAGTTATAGACACTCTGATACAGGCCAGAAAGCCTGTCACCAGAAAAATTTACCATAAGATATGGCGGAAATATCTTGGTTGGTGTGAATCCAAGGGTTACTTGTGGAGTAAGGTTAGGATTCCAAGGATACTAGCTTTTCTCCAAGAAGGATTGGAGAAAGGTCTGTCAGCTAGTTCCTTAAAGGGACAGATATCTGCTCTGTCTATTCTGTTACATAAGCGCCTGGCAGCGGTGCCAGACGTTCAGGTGTTTGCACAGGCCCTAGTTAGAATCAAGCCTGTTTACAAGCCTGTGGCTCCTCCTTGGAGTCTAAATTTAGTTCTTTCAGTTCTTCAAGGGGTTCCGTTTGAACCTTTACATTCCATAGATATTAAGTTATTATCTTGGAAAGTTTTGTTTTTAGTAGCCATTTCTTCTGCTCGAAGAGTTTCTGAATTGTCTGCTTTGCAGTGTGATTCACCCTATCTGGTGTTCCATGCAGATAAGGTTGTTTTGCGTACCAAACCTGGTTTTCTTCCAAAAGTGGTTTTAATAAGAATATTAACCAGGAAATTATTGTTCCTTCTCTGTGTCCTAATCCAGTTTCTAGTAAGGAACGACTTTTACACAATCTTGGTTCGTGCTTTAAAATTCTATTTAAAAGCAACTAAAGATTTCAGACAAACATCATCCTTGTTTGTCGTCTATTCTGGTAAGAGGAGAGGTCAGAAAGCGACTGCTACCTCTCTTTCCTTTTGGCTGAAAAGCATAATCCGATTGGCTTATGAGACTGCTGGACAGCAGCCTCCCGAACGAATTACAGCTCATTCCACCAGAGCTGTGGCTTCCACATGGGCTTTCAAGAATGAGGCTTCTGTTGAACAGATTTGTAAGGCAGCGACTTGGTCTTCACTGCATACTTTTGCCAAATTTTATAAATTCGATACTTTTGCTTCTTCGGAGGCTATTTTTGGGAGAAAGGTTTTGCAAGCAGTGGTGCCTTCCGTTTAGGTGACCTGACTTGTTCCCTCCCTTCATCCGTGTCCTAAAAGCTTTGGTATTGGTATCCCACAAGTAAGGATGAATCCGTGGACTGAATACACCAAGTAAGAGAAAACAGAATTTATGCTTACGTGATAAATTACTTTCTCTTACAGTGTATTCAGTCCACGGCCCGCCCTGACATTTAAGTCAGGTTCAAATTTAATTTCAAATAACTACAGTCACCACTGCACCCTATGGTTCTCCTTTTTCTCCTAACCGTCGGTCGAATGACTGGGGGGGCGGAGCCTGAGGGGAGCTATATGGACAGCTTTGCTGTGTGCTCTCTTTGCCACTTCCTGTAGGGATTGAGAATATCCCACAAGTAAGGATGAATCCGTGGACTGAATACACCGTAAGAGAAAGTAATTTATCAGGTAAGCATAAATTCTGTTTTTAATGTCCTTTTAATGTTTTCAGAGCTCAGGTATTTGGAAATTAAGGAATTCTGAAAGTTTTTACAAAGTTTCTTTAGCCAATTAGCTTTGCGTTGCAATCACAATGACTTGTATGTTCAAAAAATGTTTGGTTCCTTTTTTTGGTCTAAGTTCATTCTAGGGCTGCAACTAACGATTAATTTCATAATCGGTCGATTATTTTTTCCATTAATCGGATTAAAAGAAAAACCAATACCATTTTTTCCTATATTAAAATAAAATCCACAAACTGAGTGTTACAAATATAAACTTCAAACTAAAAATTCACCTCAACACAGTTGTTTGTCCAATTTTTGAAGAGCAGCAGAACATATTTTTACAACTGTTTGAAAAGAGGTAGAACTAGAATAAGGTAGACGATCACTGTTTATAACATTCTGTTATTCACTCTTCCAGAAACTTTGCATTGAAATGCAAAAATGTCAACAGGTCAACATGCTCCTGGCTGAAGTTGGCCCTCTTTTTGCAGCTATGTTACCTGCAGCAAAGAAGAGGAGCTTAGATGGTGTTGATTGGGACTAGGATCCATAAGTAGGATTTTGCCAAGGTGGGATATTTAGCTTTTTTTAGTTCTTTACCAATGCAGTGTTTTCCTCCTTGCAAGGGGCCTCTCAACAAAGTAAGCCTGGACTAATTTTTAAATTGCCTGTTGATGTCCTCCTCAGGTTGTCCCTCTTTATTCTCTTCCTCACTGCTGCCTCTTACCTGTTCCCACTGGTCCCCAGCACACCGTGTGTTTTATGTAGATCACTGAGTGACCGTGAGAAAACACAGCAAATTATGTGTCACACAGCCAGACCGTGTGAGTTGGCTGCTCTTTGATTTAATATAAACAATCCAAATTATGTCTCTTATTATTTCCGGGTTGCACAGGTGATCTAACCCACATAAGCCAGGAGTAGTTGTAAGCTGAAAAAGAAACTTACTGTCCTGAAAAAGTGAAAAGTAAATGTTTGTAGACGTCCTTTAGGCTAAGACATAACCATAAAACACAATACCACATGCAGAAGTTCATCAACAGCTGGTGTCATGCACAGACCAACTAATCGAATGAGATTAGTTGACAACTATTTTCATAATAGATTAGTTGTTGCAGCTCTATTTAATTCCACTTGAATAGTTGCAGCTTTACAGGCTTGTAATAAAACTATTATACAAGACTGCCATATGCTTTTCCTTAACCCCTTGAGTGCTAACGACGGCTCTGAGCCGTTGCAAATTTTCTCAGTCAGGTGCTAACGATGGCTTAGAGCTGTCGCTAGCACTCACCCACCTTGAGTGCAATCTGGGGGCTCCCACCTACTCCCACCCTGGCGATGTGGCCTGAATAGTGAGAGGCATCGCCGGAGCTTCACGTTTCACGTGGTGACGTCGGGCGCAATGACGTGATGAAGTCACTGCGCAACTTTATTGACATAGGACAAATATAGGGATATCGGGATATGCTGCTTAGAAGCCTGTATCTCAGGCATCTAAGCAGCTACAGACCCTCAAGACCCACTGTTGGAAAGGTACCTTTCTAACGGCATAAGTCTTGAGGATCTGGAAAAAAAAGTAAAAAAATAAATATATTTAAAAAAAGTAAAAAAAAAAAAAAAAAAAGCTCAACACCAGCTTAGCACTCAGGTGGGAAATGGCTTAGCAACCAAAGGGTTAAACATTTTCACTTAATTTGAACGTTCAATGTCTTATAGAACTTCCATAGATTTTTTTTTATTAAGGGGGTAGAAAAGTCAAAATTGATATGTGCATTTCATTTAGAAATATAAGTATTTTTGCAATATACTTCCATTAATACTCATATGCTAAATCACTTGAAACTGATGCAGTATAACTGTAAAAAGCTGACAGGAAAATATCACCTGAGCATCTCTATGTAAAATAGGAAGATATTTTACCTCACAAACTCCTCAGCTCAGCAGAGTAAGTTCTGTGTAAAAAGTTATACTCAACTGCTGCTCAGCTGCAGGTAAATTTAAAAAAAAAAAAAAATGAAGAAATGAACAGCAGCCAATCAGCATCAACAGTGCTGAGGTCATGAACTCTTTTACTGTGATTTCATGAGATTTGACTTAACTCTCATGAGATTTCATAGTAAACTTCCTTAAACTGAATAGGGAAATATGATGAGAGTGCACGTAAGCTCGCTCATTCCGCTGTCCCGGGACAGACATACTGATTTGTTGCTTAGAAGTCCTTTACAATGGGATGTGGCTACTGAGAAACTTTTGAGGTAAAATATCTTTCTTTTTTACATAGAGATGTTCAGGTGATATTTTCTAGTCAGCTTTTTACAGCTATACTGCATCACTTTCAAGTGTTTAAACATTTGGGTATTATGGCCCTTTAACAAAAATGCTTCTAGTAAAAGTTATTACTGTTTTTCTGCGACATACGCACATATCCTATGATGGCCGTGCATCATAATGCAAATACCATGCCTGCCCAAAAGATCTGGCAGTGGTGTGCATTTTTTCTGTGACATAATTTGTATCATACAAAGCACAGATGTTCTGTTTAAATACTGGTGCACGTGCCCTCACAGGATATGTGAGTATGCCCCAGAAAAACAGTAATAGCTTTTAATAGAAGCATTTTTGCTATTTGAAGTATATTGTAAAACTGCACATTTCAATTTTGACCTTTATATCCCTTGAATGCTTATACCTCTGGATCAATTTGTGGTCAAACCTCTTGCTCTTCCCTTTCTGTAAATTGGTTGTTGTCTAACTCAAGCAGGTAGGTTGTATATGTAGGGGACTACCCACCTTTGCATACCTTTCTACTTGCTCCAGTTGTTATAGGATATATACCGACCACTACTATTATGGTTCTTAGTGTGTGAAGAATTTTATAGATCTGTAAGTGTAAATATATAAAAAAAAAATTACTATTGAGAGAGGCTTCCTGTATTGTTTTTTTTATAGTTTTTTTTTTATGTAGAAACAAATAATAAATCTATACTGTAATGGAATATTGATATTTTCTGTCTAGTCACGACTAACCACTTTACAAGCATAGTGAACAAATTTAGTGGAATATGTCAGTGCTTCTTTAAACTACATAAAGTTCTAAAAAACTTCCCAGCTTTAAATCAGATTTGCATATTGTTTACCAGTGTTCCTAATAGTACTGGAGAGCTTGTAAATAATACTGCTCAATAAAAAAACTCCATCGTGATAGTTTATAGGCTACATAAGCAGTTGAAAGATTTATTGGAAACTTGTGAGCCTGCCAGAATATTGAGCAGCCAGGCACAAAATGTGCCAATGAAGAGCTTTGTATATAGATATATGTAGAATAATCCAAAACATTTGGAGCCAAAAGTAAAATATCAGTATTTGTGATTTCCCTGTGTTATATGTATATAAATAACAGGGTGGATTTTATTTAAAGGGATAGTATACTCCAGAATTTCTATTGTTTAAAAAGATAGAAAATCCACTTATTACTCATTCCGCAGTTTTGCATAACCAGCACAGTTATATTAATATACTTTCTACCTATGGGATTACCTTGTATCTAAGTCTCTGCAGACAGACCCCTTATTTCATTTATTTTGATTGACTTGCATTTTAGCCAATCAGTGATGACTAATAAATAAATCTGCTGGAGTGAGCACAATATTATCTATGGCACACATGAACTAGCGCTGTCTAGCTATAAAAATGCCAAAATGCACTGAGATAAGAGGCTGCCTTCAGGGCTTTAGCAATTAACTTACGAGCCTACCTAGGTTTAGCTTTCAACCTTGAATATCAAGAGAACAAAGCAAATTTGATGATAAACGTATATGTGATGATTACGTCGCTGGTCGTTAAGTGATAAATAACAATTTAAATAGTTTATTTAACTGAAACAATAACATTATATTTAGTTTTTAATGCTTGCCCCCTCACTCACACTTAGGTCCTTGTGCAGATCTATTCCACTTGAAAAAAATCTTCTATTCAATGAGCTTTTTGAAACTTAGTATGGGTTGATTCTGGGTTCATAGATTTTTAGAGGAGCAATGTCATTAAAGAGATAGTGAAGTCAAAATTAAACTTTCATGATTCAGAAAGAACATGCAATTTTTAACAATTTTCCAATTTACTTTTGCTTTGTTCCCTTGGTGTCCATTGTTGACAAGCATACATAGGCCTAGATTTGGAGTTTGGCGGTAGATGGGCTGTTAACGCTCCGCGGGCTTTTTTCTGGCCGCACCATAAATTTAACTCTGGTATAGAGAGTTCAAACAAATGCTGCGTTAGGCTCCAAAAAAGGAGCGTAGAGCATTTTTACCGCAAATGCAACTCTCGATACCAGAGTTGCTTACGGACGCGGCCAGCCTCAAAAACGTGCTTGTGCACGATATCCCCATAGGAAACAATGGGGCTGTTTGAGCTGAAAAAAAACCTAACACCTGCAAAAAAGCAGCGTTCAGCTCCTAACGCAGCCCCATTGTTTCCTATGGGGAAACACTTCCTACGTCTGCACCTAACACTCTAACATGAACCCCGAGTCTAAATACCCCTAACCTTACACTTATTAACCCCTAATCTGCCGCTCCCGCTATCACTGACCCCTGCATATTTTTTTAACCCCTAATCTGCCGCTCCGTAAACCGCCGCAACCTACGTTATCCCTATGTACCCCTAATCTGCTGCCCTAACATCGCCGACCCCTATATTATATTTATTAACCCCTAATCTGCCCCCCACAACGTCGCCGACACCTGCCTACACTTATTAACCCCTAATCTGCCGAGCGGACCGCACCGCTACTATAATAAAGTTATTAACCCCTAACCCGCCTCACTAACCCTATCATAAATAGTATTAACCCCTAATCTGCGCTCCCTAACATCGCCGACACCTAACTTCAATTATTAACCCCTAATCTGACGACCGGAGCTCATCGCTACTATAATAAATGGATTAACCCCTAAAGCTAAGTCTAACCCTAACACTAACACCCCCCTAACTTAAATATAATTTACATCTAACGAAATTAATTAACTCTTATTAAATAACTTATTCCTATTTAAAGCTAAATACTTACCTCTAAAATAAATCCTAATATAGCTACAATATAACGAATAATTATATTGTAGCTATTTTAGGATTTATATTTATTTTACAGGCAACTTTGTAATTATTTTAACCAGGTACAATAGCTATTAAATAGTTAAGAACTATTTAATAGTTACCTAGTTAAAATAATAACAAATTTACCTGTAAAATAAATCCTAACCTAAGATATAATTAAACCTAACACTATACTATCATTAAACTAATTAAATAAACTACCTACAATTACCTACAATTAACCTAACACTACACTATCAATAAATTAATTAAACACAATTCCTACAAATAAATACAATTAAATAAACTAACTAAAGTACAAAAAATAAAAAAGAACTAAGTTACAAAAAATAAAAAAATATTTACAAACATCAGAAAATTATTACAACAATTTTAAACTAATTACACCTACTCTAAGCCCCCTAATAAAATAACAAAGACCCCCAAAATAAAAAATTCCCTACCCTATTCTAAATTAGTAAAGTTAAAAGCTCTTTTACCTTACCAGCCCTGAACAGGGCCCTTTGCGGGGCATGCCCCAAGAATTTCAGCTCTTTTGCCTGTAAAAAAAACACATACAATACCCCCCCCCCCAACATTACAACCCACCACCCACATACCCCTAATCTAACCCAAACCCCCCTTAAATAAACCTAACACTAAGCCCCTGAAGATCTTCCTACCTTGTCTTCACCATCCAGGTATCACCGATCCGTCCTGGCTCCAACATCTTCATCCAACCCAAGCGGTGGTTGGCGATCCATCATCCGGTGGCTGAAGAGGTCCAGAAGAGGCTCCAAAGTCTTCCTCCTATCCGGCAAGAAGAGGACATCCGGACCGGCAAACATCTTCTCCAAGCGGCATCTTCGATCTTCTTGCATCCGGTGCGGAGCGGGTCCATCTTGAAGCAGGCGACGCGGATCCATCCTCTTCTTCCGTTGTCTCCCGACGAATGACGGTTCCTTTAAGGGACGTCATCCAAGATGGCGTCCCTTGAATTCCGATTGGCTGATAGGATTCTATCAGCCAATCGGAATTAAGGTAGGAATATTCTGATTGGCTGATGGAATCAGCCAATCAGAATCAAGTTCAATCCGATTGGCTGATCCAATCAGCCAATCAGATTGAGCTCGCATTCTATTGGCTGTTCCGATCAGCCAATAGAATGCGAGCTCAATCTGATTGGCTGATTGGATCAGCCAATCGGATTGAACTTGATTCTGATTGGCTGATTCCATCAGCCAATCAGAATATTCCTACCTTAATTCCGATTGGCTGATAGAATCCTATCAGCCAATCGGAATTCAAGGGACGCCATCTTGGATGACGTCCCTTAAAGGAACCGTCATTCGTCGGGAGACAACGGAAGAAGAGGATGGATCCGCGTCGCCTGCTTCAAGATGGACCCGCTCCGCACCGGATGCAAGAAGATCGAAGATGCCGCTTTGAGAAGATGTTTGCCGGTCCGGATGTCCTCTTCTTGCCGGATAGGAGGAAGACTTTGGAGCCTCTTCTGGACCTCTTCAGCCACCGGATGATGGATCGCCAACCCCCGCTTGGGTTGGATGAAGATGTTGGAGCCAGGACGGATCGGTGATACCTGGATGGTGAAGACAAGGTAGGAAGATCTTCAGGGGCTTAGTGTTAGGTTTATTTAAGGGGGGTTTGGGTTAGATTAGGGGTATGTGGGTGGTGGGTTGTAATGTTGGGGGGGGTATTGTATGTGTTTTTTTTACAGGCAAAAGAGCTGAAATTCTTGGGGCATGCCCCGCAAAGGGCCCTGTTCAGGGCTGGTAAGGTAAAAGAGCTTTTAACTTTTTTTAATTTAGAATAGGGTAGGGAATTTTTTATTTTGGGGGTCTTTGTTATTTTATTAGGGGGCTTAGAGTAGGTGTAATTAGTTTAAAATTGTTGTAATAATTTTCTGATGTTTGTAAATATTTTTTTATTTTTTGTAACTTAGTTCTTTTTTATTTTTTGTACTTTAGCTAGTTTATTTAATTGTATTTATTTGTAGGAATTGTGTTTAATTAATTTATTGATAGTGTAGTGTTAGGTTAATTGTAGGTAATTGTAGGTAGTTTATTTAATTAATTTATTGATAGGGTAGTGCTAGGTTTAATTATATCTTAGGTTAGGATTTATTTTACAGGTAAATTTGTTATTATTTTAACTAGGTAACTATTAAATAGTTCTTAACTATTTAATAGCTATTGTACCTGGTTAAAATAATTACAAAGTTGCCTGTAAAATAAATATTAATCCTAAAATAGCTATAATATAATTATAATTTATATTGTAGCTATATTAGGATTTATTTTACAGTTAAGTATTTAGCTTTAAATAGGAATAAGTTATTTAATAAGAGTTAATTAATTTCGTTAGATGTAAATTATATTTAAGTTAGGGGGGTGTTAGTGTTAGGGTTAGACTTAGCTTTAGGGGTTAATCCATTTATTATAGTAGCGATGAGCTCTGGTCGTCAGATTAGGGGTTAATAATTGAAGGTAGGTGTCGGCGATGTTAGGGAGGGCAGATTAGGGGTTAATACTATTTATGATAGGGTTAGTGAGGCGGATTAGGGGTTAATAACTTTATTATAGTAGCGCTCAGGTCCGCTCGGCAGATTAGGGGTTAATAAGTGCAGGCAGGTGTCGGCGACGTTGAGGGGGGCAGATTAGGGGTTAATAAATATAATATAGGGGTCGGCGGTGTTAGGGGCAGCAGATTAGGGGTACATAAGTATAACGTAGGTGGTGGCGCTTTGCGGTCGGGAGATTAGGGGTTAATTATTGTAAGTAGCTGGCGGCGACGTTGTGGGGGGCAGGTTAGGGGTTAATAAATGTAATACAGGGGTCAGCGGGGTTAGGGGCAGCAGATTAGGGGTACATAAGTATAACGTAGGTGGCGGTCGGCAGATTAGGGGTTAAAAAATTTAAATCGAGTGGCGGCGATGTGGGGGGACCTCGGTTTAGGGGTACATAGGTAGTTTATGGGTGTTAGTGTACTTTAGGGTACAGTAGTTAAGAGCTTTATGAACCGGCGTTAGCCCAGAAAGCTCTTAACTCCTGCTATTTTCCGGCGGCTGGAGTTTTGTTGTTAGAGCTCTAACGCTCACTTCAGAAACGACTCTAAATACCAGCGTTAGAAAGATCCCATTGAAAAGATAGGATACGCAATTGACGTAAGGGGATCTGCGGTATGGAAAAGTCGCGGCTGAAAAGTGAGCGTTAGACCCTTTAATCACTGACTCCAAATACCGGCGGTAGCCTAAAACCAGCGTTAGGAGCCTCTAACGCTGGTTTTCACGGCTAACGCCAAACTCCAAATCTAGGCCATAGGTAGGTGTAGAAGCAATGCACTACTGTGAGCTAGCTGCTTGTCATGGTCTCACCCACTGTAGTCAGCTAGGCCCCAGTAGAGCATTACTCTCCTTCAACAAAGGATGCCAAGAAAATGAAGCAAATTTGATAAAAGAAGTAAATCTGAAACTTGTATGCTGTATCTGAAACCCATGATTATGTCCCTTTTTAAGGTATATTTCTCAACTCTGTATGTTGAACTAAAAAAACAATAATATGTGATACTATCTTCAAGATAGAAAAAATGTCCAAAATAATATGAGAGAAACCTCTGGGAGAGCATGACATTGTAAATGGATTAATGGAATTCATTTACCAAACAAATTAAACATTACAGCCATGTAGAATCTTGCTATATAATTAAAAAAATAATCTATATTTCAGGATGAATAACCTTTAAATTGTAATGTATTTTAAATTAAAAATTATATTTAGGTAGATTTCTCCTCAAAAAAAATCCTATTTTAAATAAAATAATTCTTATTTTTAAATTTAAAAATATCTGATTTAAAAAAAAAAAAAAAATCCTTTTTTTTTCTTTTTTTTTTTTCTTCTTTTTTTAAATCATTGATTTTTATCCACCATGATAATACTTTTTGTATCTAGGTGCATTCAAGCATAGTTCTCAGATAAAGAATTTAAACTGAATAAGACAAGGTCTCCCAGTTTCTTGCTGTTTGATAAACGGTGTCCTAAGGAAATTTTATTCTGGTAGCACTGGACTTGTTTATCATCTAGAGCAGTGATGACTAACCTTTACACCTCAGATGTTTTAAAACTACATTTCCCATGATACTTAGGCACTCTGCAGTCTAGTTAAGCATCATGGAAAATATAGTTCTGAAACATCAGTTATGCCAAGGTTAGCCATCGCTGATCTAGAGTCTGTTTACCATCCTAAAATGTGTTAATTATTGTTCTTTTAACTGTTATTATTTTACTCTAGTTTTGCAATCCATATCTCTGGTAAATGACCTATTTGTATTGTGATGAATTTTCTTTTTGTATTCTAAATTATATTTTTTATTTTATTATGCATAATAAAGGAAATTGAGGGTTGTAGGAGCTGACGAGTTTCTGAGAACATTTGCTTCAGACAGATCCCACATGAAAGATTCCAGCAGTAACTGGACAAAACCCCCACCGCCATATCCATGTATCCAAACTACAGGTGAGAGGCCATTTTTTCTTTTAAAGTGACTTAAAACTTAAAGGGACAGTCAACCTAAAAATTATGTTAAGTGATATATATATATATATATAAAGTGTAAATCGATCATTCAGAGCTTTCGCTCATGGAAGACTGCCGCACACACCAAGCTGTTTCCCAGAGTAGCAGCTGCAGCAATTACTATTTCTGCAGCGGTATATGAGATATTCAGGGATAAGTAAATGTCACCACTGGTGTTGGTAGCAGAGGGTGAGCTAGTGTTGTTCATGATAGGCGCATTGCACATGCGCTAAAGAAGGTTACGAGGAGGATCGAAAAGTGACTGCTATTCCATGAAGAAGATGATGTAGGCGATGATGAAAAAGGGGAGGGGCCCAACGGACATTTTCAAACAGCAGCGGCACAAACAGTAAGTGCTTTTACTTGCAAATGATAAAGATCACAAAACTGGGCTACATTTGTACATAATGATCGATTTTATACTTATTTCTCCTGTTAAGTGTAGTCAGTCCACTGGTCATCCATTACTTATGGAATATATCTCTTCCTAACAGGAAACTGCAAGAGAATTACCCAGCAGAGCTGCTATATAGCTCCTCCCCTCACCTATCATACTCAGTCATTCTCTTGCAGCCTAACTAAAAAGGAAGCTGTGAGAGATCTGTGGTGTTTTTTAACTTAGTTTATTTCTACAATAAAAAGTTTGTTATTTTTAAATGGCACCGGAGTGTGCTGTTTATTCTCAGGCAGCATTAGAAGAAGAATCTGCCTGGGTTTTTTTCTATGGTCTTAGCAGACGTAACTAAGATCCACTGGCTGTTTCTCATCTGAGGAGTGAGGTAACTTCAGAGAAGGGGAATAGCATGCAGGGCTCCCCTGCAACAAATGAGGTATGTGCAGTAATTTATTTTCTGAGGAATGGAATTGACTGAGAAAATACTGCTGATACCATTGTAAAGTAAGTTCAGCCTTAAATGCAGTGATAGTGACTGGTATCAGGCTGATGTGTGTGTGTGTGTACACTGAATGTATTTTTCTAAGGAATGGAATTGACTCTGAAAATACTGTTAATACTGAAATAATGTATGAGCCTTAACTGCAGTAAAAACGACTGGTAGCAGGCTTATTAATAATAATACATAACTTTCAAATGTATGTTTAAAACGTTTACTGGCTTGTTAATCGTTTTTGTGAGGTACTTGGTGATAAAACTTATTAGGGCATGGTTTTTACCACATGGCCATTTTTGTTTTCTGCATAGAAACAGTTTCTGAGCTTCCCCACTGTTGTAATATGAGTGGGAGGGGCCTATTTTAGCGCTTTTTTGCGCAGTAAAAATTCAGTCACAATCTGTCTACTTCATCCTCCATGATCCAGATCGTCTCTAGAGAGCTCAGGGGTCTTCAAAATCCATTTTGAGGGAGGTAATCAGGCACAGCAGTCATGTGATAGTGTATTTGACTGTGAGAAAAACGTTAATTATATAATTGTTATCCGTTTTTGGGTACTAAGGGGTTAATCATCCATTTGCTGGTGGGTGCAATCCTTTGCTAACTTAATACATTTACTGTGAAAATTTGGTTGCTATAACTATTTTGGTCATTGTTATTTCAACTGTGTCAGTTTTTCTGTGCTTCTTAAAGGCACAGTAACGTTTTTTATATTGCTTGTAAATTAATTTTGAAAAGTATTTCCAAGTTTGCTAGTCTCATTGCTAGTTTGTTTAAACATGTCTGACTCAGATGAATCTCTTTGTTCACTATGTTTAAAGGCCAATGTGGAGCCCAATAGAAATTTGTGTACTAATTGCATTGATGCTACTTTAAATAAAAGTCAATCTTTACATGTAAAGAAATTATCAGCAGACGACGAGGGGGAAGTTATGCCGACTAACTCTCCTCACGTGTCAGTACCTTCGCCTCCCGCTCAGGAGGTGCGTGATTTTGTGGCGCCAAGTACATCAGGGAGGCCCTTACAAATCACTTTGCAAGACATGGCTACTGTTATGACAGAAGTATTATCTAAGTTGCCAGAATTAAGAGGCAAGCGCGATAGCTCTGGGTTAAGGATAGAGCGCGCGGATGAGATGAGAGCCATGTCAGATACTGCGTCACAGTTTGCAGAACGTGAGGACGGAGAGCTTCATTCTGTGGGTGACGGATCTGATCCAGGGAGACTGGATTCAGAGATTTCCAATTTTAAATTTAAGCTAGAGAACCTCCGCACATTGCTAGGGGAGGTATTAGCGGCTCTGAATGATTGTAACACGGTTGCAATTCCAGAGAAATTATGTAGGTTGGATAGATACTATGCGGTACCGGTGTGTACTGACGTATTTCCTATACCAAAAAGGCTTACAGAGATTATTAGCAAGGAGTGGGATAGACCGGGTGTGCCTTTTACCCCTCCTCCCATATTTAGGAAAATGTTTCCTATTGACGCCACCACACAAGACTTATGGCAGACGGTCCCTAAGGTGGAGGGAGCAGTTTCTACTTTAGCTAAGCGTACCACTATCCCGGTGGAGGATAGTTGTGCCTTTTCAGATCCAATGGATACAAAATTAGAGGGTTACCTTAAGAAAATGTTTGTTCAACAAGGTTTTATTTTACAGCCCCTCGCATGCATTGCGCCTGTCACTGCTGCGGCAGCATTCTGGTTTGAGTCTCTGGAAGAGGCCATTCGCTCAGCTCCATTGGATGAAATAATCAACAAGCTTAAGACACTTAAGCTAGCTAACGCATTTGTTTCTGATGCCGTTGTGCATTTAACCAAACTTACGGCTAAGAACTCCGGATTCGCCATCCAAGCGCGCAGAGCGCTATGGCTTAAATCCTGGTCAGCTGACGTGACTTCTAAATCTAAATTGCTTAATATTCCTTTCAAAGGGCAGACCTTATTCGGGCCCGGCTTGAAAGAAATTATTGCTGACATTACGGGAGGTAAGGGCCATGCTCTACCTCAGGACAGGGCCAAATCAAAGGCCAAACAGTCTAATTTTCGTGCCTTTTCGTAACTTCAAGGCAGGAGCAGCATCAACTTCCTCCGCTCCAAAACAGGAAGGAGCTGTTGCTTGTTACAGACAGGGCTGGAAAGTTAACCAGTCCTGGAACAGGGGCAAGCAGGCCAAGAAACCTGCTGCTGCCCCCAAAACAGCATGAAGAGAGGGCCCCCTATCCGGAAACGGATCTAGTGGGGGGCAGACTTTCTCTCTTCGCCCAGGCTTGGGCAAGAGATGTCCAGGATCCCTGGGCGTTGGAGATCATATCTCAGGGATATCTCCTGGACTTCAAAACTTCTCCTCCACGGGGGAGATTTCATCTTTCAAGGTTATCAGCAAACCAAATAAAGAAAGAGGCGTTTCTACGCTGTGTACAAGACCTCTTACTAATGGGGGTAATCCACCCAGTTCCGCGGACGGAACACGGGCAGGGATTCTATTCAAACCTATTTGTGGTTCCCAAGAAAGAGGGAACCTTCAGGCCAATCTTGGACTTAAAAATCCTAAACAAATTTCTAAGAGTTTCATCATTCAAAATGGAAACTATTCGAACCATCCTTCCCATGATCCAAGAGGGTCAGTACATGACCACAGTGGATCTAAAGGATGCCTACCTTCACATACCGATTCACAAGGACCATTACCGGTATCTGAGATTTGCCTTCCTAGACAGGCATTACCAGTTTGTAGCTCTTCCCTTCGGATTAGCTACAGCTCCAAGAATCTTTACAAAAATTCTAGGATCACTTCTGGCGGTACTTAGACCGCGAGGCATAGCGGTGACTCCGTACCTAGACGACATTCTGATACAAGCGTCAAGTTTTCAAACTGCCAAGTCTCATACAGAGATAGTTCTGGCATTTCTGAGGTCGCATGGGTGGAAGGTGAACGTGGAAAAGAGTTCTCTATTACCACTTAAAAGAGTTCCCTTTCTAGGGACTCTTATAGATTCTGTAGAGATGAAAATTTACCTGACAGAGGCCAGGTTATTAAAACTTCTAAATGCTTGCCGTGTCCTTCACTCCATTCCACACCCGTCAGTAGCTCAGTGCATGGAAGTAATCGGCTTAATGGTAGCGGCAATGGACATAGTACCATTTGCGCGCCTGCATCTCAGACCGCTGCAATTGTGCATGCTAAGTCAGTGGAACGGGGATTACTCAGATTTGTCCCCCCTACTAAATCTGGATCAAGAGACCAGAGATTCTCTTCTATGGTGGCTTTCTCGGCCACATCTGTCCAAGGGGATGACCTTTCTAGGCTGGGGAGCAGTCTGGAATTCCCTGAAAGCTCAGGGATTATGGACTCAGGAGGAGAAACTCCTCCCAATAAATATTCTGGAGTTAAGAGCAATATTCAATGCTCTCCTAGCTTGGCCTCAGTTAGCAACTCTGAGGTTCATCAGATTTCAGTCGGACAACATCACGACTGTGGCTTACATCAACCATCAAGGGGGAACCAGAAGTTCCCTAGCGATGTTGGAAGTCTCAAAGATAATTTGCTGGGCAGAGTCTCACTCTTGCCACCTGTCAGCGATCTACATCCCAGGCGTGGAGAACTGGGAGGCGGATTTTCTAAGTCGCCAGACTTTTCATCCGGGGGAGTGGGAGCTTCACCCGGAGGTCTTTGCTCAACTGATTCGTCGTTGGGGCAAACCAGATCTGGATCTCATGGCGTCTCGTCAGAACGCCAAGCTTCCTTGTTACGGATCCAGGTCCAGGGACCCGGGAGCGGTGCTGATAGATGCTCTGACAGCCCCTTGGGTCTTCAACATGGCTTATGTGTTTCCACCATTCCCGATGCTTCCTCGTTTGATTGCCAAGATCAAACAGGAGAGAGCTTCGGTGATTCTGATAGCGCCTGCATGGCCACGCAGGACCTGGTATGCAGACCTAGTGGACATGTCGTCCTGTCCACCGTGGTCTCTGCCTCTGAGACAGGACCTTCTAATTCAGGGTCCTTTCAAACATCCAAATCTAATTTCTCTGAGGCTGACTGCATGGAGATTGAACGCTTGATTCTATCAAAGCGTGGCTTCTCGCAGTCGGTTATTGATACCTTAATACAGGCTAGGAAGCCTGTTACCAGAAAAATTTACCATAAGATATGGCGTAAATATTTACATTGGTGCGAATCCAAGAGCTACTCATGGAGTAAGGTTAGGATTCCTAGGATATTGTCCTTTCTACAAGAGGGTTTAGAAAAGGGCTTATCTACTAGTTCGTTAAAGGGACAGATTTCTGCTCTGTCTATTCTTCTACACAAACGTCTGGCTGAAGTTCCAGACGTTCAGGCTTTCTGTCAGGCTTTAATTAGGATTAAGCCTGTGTTTAAGTCTGTTGCTCCGCCGTGGAGCTTAAACTTAGTTCTTAATGTTCTTCAAGGCGTTCCATTTGAACCCCTTCATTCCATTGATATCAAGCTGTTATCTTGGAAAGTTCTGTTTTTGATGGCTATTTCCTCGGCTCGAAGAGTCTCTGAGTTATCTGCCTTACATTGTTATTCTCCTTATCTGATTTTTCATTCAGACAAGGTAGTCCTGCGTACTAAACCTGGGTTCTTACCTAAGGTAGTTACTAACAGGAATATCAATCAAGAGATTGTTGTTCCATCTCTGTGTCCTAACCCTTCTTCAAAGAAGGAACGACTTTTGCATAATCTGGACGTAGTCCGTGCCCTGAAATTCTATTTGCAGGCAACTAAGGATTTTCGTCAAACTTCTTCCCTGTTTGTCGTTTACTCTGGACAGAGGAGAGGTCAAAAGGCTTCGGCTACCTCTCTCTCTTTTTGGCTTCGTAGCATAATACGCTTAGCCTATGAGACTGCTGGACAGCAGCCTCCTGAAAGGATTACAGCTCATTCTACTAGAGCTGTGGCTTCCACCTGGGCCTTTAAAAATGAGGCCTCTGTTGAACAGATTTGCAAGGCTGCGACTTGGTCTTCGCTTCACACTTTTTCAAAATTTTACAAATTTGACACTTTTGCTTCGTCGGAGGCTATTTTTGGGAGAAAGGTACTTCAGGCAGTGGTTCCTTCTGTTTAATGTTCCTGCCTTGTCCCTCCCTTCATCCGTGTACTTTAGCTTTGGTATTGGTATTCCATAAGTAATGGATGACCCGTGGACTGACTACACTTAACAGGAGAAAACATAATTTATGCTTACCTGATAAATTCCTTTCTCCTGTAGTGTAGTCAGTCCACGGCCCGCCCTGTTTTTACGGCAGGTCTAAATTTTAATTAAACTCCAGTCACCACTGTACCCTATGGTTCCTCCTTTCTCGTCTGCTTTGGTCGAATGACTGAGTATGATAGGTGAGGGGAGGAGCTATATAGCAGCTCTGCTGGGTAATTCTCTTGCAGTTTCCTGTTAGGAAGAGATATATTCCATAAGTAATGGATGACCCGTGGACTGACTACACTACAGGAGAAAGGAATTTATCAGGTAAGCATAAATTATGTTTTTATACTTATATATATATATCACTTAACACTTAATATAGTTCAAACTATCACGCATTATTGTTTAAAGGGAAACTTTTTGGGGACATAGAGTCTCTTTATTTGCGGTAATGGTTTCTGTAACTTTAACTCATATCTTTACAATATAGCAGTTACTTTTAAAATGAGTAAGCAATGTAGGCATTTGTGTGTCCCTTTAAAGGGATAGAAAAAACAATATTTTTCTTTTATGATTCAGATAGAACATACAATTTTAAACAACTTTTTCATATTTACTTATATTATCTAATTTGCTTTGCCCTCTTGGTATCCGTTGTTGAAAAGCTTTTCTAGCTGCTAACTGGCATTTACATATATAACCTCTAGTCATCGGCTTGCCGGTGTGTTCAGCTAGCTCCCAGTAGTGCACTTTTTCCAGTTTACTTATATTGTCTCATTTGCTTTGTCCTCTTGGTATCCTTTCTTGAAAAACATACCTAGGTAGGCCCAGGAGCTTGGAGCTAGCTGCTGATTGGTGTTTTCACACAAAACCTCTTTTCATTGGCTTGCCAATGTGTTCAGCTAGCTCCCCGTAATGCATTGCTGCTTCAATAAAGTATACTAAGGGAATGAAGCAAAATTGATAATAGAAGTAAATTGGGAAGTTGCTTTATACATGTTTGCTTTATTTGAATCATGAAAGAAAAATGGGTGTTTTCATCCTTTAAAGGGACATGAAATACTTTGAGATGGTAATATAAAATGATAAACTGTATACTGTATAATAAAACAACTCTGCAATATACTTTCATTATTTATTTTGTCCTCTTTGCCTGTAATTCCATTCTGAAATTGTGAGCTTTTCAGTTCCTGTTAGAAATGGAAGTGTAGAACACTGTTAAATCCAGAACAACCATTGGCTGCACACTCTAGTGACCTATTTATAATGGTCCCTAATTGGCCACAGCAGAGAAGGTAACACAAGTTACAACATGGCAGCTCCAAGTGTTTTATAGACACTAAAACTTTACACTTATTTTGTCACTTTTTAAACAACTAATGAAACTTTAAAAAATACATCTACATGTTAGTCATGGACTAATCTTTTCTTTGAATGCATCATTCTATCTAGCATGTATTTAGTGTTTAATGTCCCTTTAAGCAGAATGAACATTAGTTGTTAACATACACTGCAGCACTTTATACTTTATTCAAATTGCATGCTCATGTGAACTACTCGAGTATATGGTCTTCATTAGCTTCTCTGTTTTTAGAATTATTTTTCTTATTCTGTCATTGCCATGGTATTATTAATGTAGTAATAACATTTATTAATGGTTGTGTAATGTAATCACTGGAGGGTTTGTCATATTTGTCTTGCTATAAGTAACTTACATAATTCAATTACTTCAGCAATTGAAAGCTAGGCTGCGGGATTTATGTAATGTGAATATTGTTATCTCATGCGGTTCATAGAACTGCTTATTAACTTGTTCATCATACATGCATATGTTTTCTGTGATGTAACTGGTGAAAGCTTGTGCTTGCAGGAATAAGCTGTATAAATATGAATTGCGTCACTATATTGTTCTGCTGCAGCAGCAGCTTCCATTCAGGCTGTGCCATATATCATCTGTGCTTGAGCAGTTATGTGACCATGTGACTGCTGGGTTGCCGTAGTAATGTGGTTCATAACATTCTCATATTTCATTGTTGTAGAGTAAAGCTATTTGGATTAATGCGGGCCAAGCACTTATCTTTTAGTTCACAATTGTGAACCTTTCACAGTGCGATTGTGTGAGAACAGTTGTCCATTTCTATTACATCTAGTACTGCTTTCTTTAAAGGGATACTAAACCCACATTTTTTCTTTCATGATTCAGATAGATCATGCATTTTTAATCAACTTTCAAATTTACTCCTATGATCGATTTTTTTGTTCTCTTGCTATCTTTATTTGAAAAGTAAGAATTTAAAGCTTAGGAGCCGGCCCATTTTTGGTTCAGCACCTAGGTTGCGCTTGTTGATTGGTGTTTAAATGTAGCCACCAATCAGCAAGCACTATCCAGGGTTCTGAACCAAAAATGGGCCGGCTCCCTAGCTTAGATTCCTGCTTTTTCAAATAAAGATAGCAAGAGAATGAAGAAAGTTGCTTAAAATTGCATACTGTATCTGATTCATGAAAGAAAAAATTTGGGTTTAGTATCCCTTTAAGAATAAAGATCATAAATGCATAAGCAAAGAGCTTCTGTGCTATAGATACACCCCTACCAATTATTGTGTGGAGGAGTTTGAGCCACACCCATTGCTAACATGTAAGTAAATTCAAGCATATAGCCATGACATTTCCATGGCACAGTCATAGGATTCTACCTTTGCCACCTCACTATGTAATATCCCACCACACACACACTAGATCTGTCCTGGTCAACTGTAAGTGCTGTTATTGTGTATTGGAAGCATCTAGGTGCAACAGCAGCCCAGCCACAAAATGGTAGATCACACAAACTCACTGTGCCGAGTACTGAAGCACTTAGGAGTAAAAATCCCCTATCATCTGTTGAAGTAACAGATGTTCCTCTGGAAGCAGCAACCGCACAAAAACTGTGTGTTTCAGAAGCTTCATGAAATGGGTTTCCATGGCCAAGCAGCTGTACACAAGCCTCACATAGACATGCACAATGCCAAGCGTCCGCTGGAGTGGTGTAAAGCACACTACTATTGGTCTCTGGAAACCAGAGGAATCACGCTTTGCTATCTGATAGTCTGATGGAGTAATCTGGGTGTGGCGGATGCCAGGAGAATGGTACCTACCTGAATGCATATTGTCTACTGTAAAGTTTGGTGGAGAAGTGATAATGGTCTGGGGATTTCAGGGTTAGGACTAGGCCCCATAGTTTCAGTGAATGGGCATCTTAAGGTGACAGGACATATACATTTTAGACTATTGGGTGCTTACAACTTTGTGGTAACAGTATGGGGAAGACCCTTTCATGTTTCAGCCTGACTGTGCCCCCCTGCACAAAGCTAGGACCATGAAGACATGGTTTGACAAGTTTGGTGCAGAGAAACTTCAGTGGTCTTGACCTCTACCTCACTGAACAGCTTTAGGATACATTGTGAGCCATACAAATATATATGTATAATATGTATGTGTGTGTGTGTGTGTGTATAATACACAGCATGATTAAAAAAAACTAATATAATCAAATGGGAAAATATATAGCAAACCATCTAATATCAGTGTCTGACCTCCCAAATGCTATTTTGACAGTATGGGCACAAGTTCCCACAGACACACTCCAAAATATTGGGTCAAGCCTTCCCAGACAAGTTGTTGCTGTTATAACCGCAGAGGGTGGTCAACTCCATATTAATGCTCATTTTTTTAGAATGGGATGTCCAAAAAACGTATATAGGTGTGATGCTCAAGTGTCCATATATGTTTTGCAAATTAATATGAGATTACAATTCTTACAATCCTCTGCTGCTAAATCTCTATTGTGCATATATTCACTTGTTTTTTAATCTTTTTTTCTTCTACTGAGCATGCTTAAGCTATATCAAACAATCTCAACAACCACTACTTGTTTCTTTTTTATGACACAATGAGTCCACGGATCATCTTAATTACTAATGGGATATTCACCTCCTGGTCAGCAGGAGGCGGCAAAGAGCACCACAGCAGAGCTGTTAAATAGCTCCTGCCTTCCCTCCCACCCCAGTCATTCTCTTTGCCTGCGTTAGTGATAGGAAGTGGCAAAGTGAGGTGTTAGAAAAGATTCTTCAATCAAGAGTTTATTATTTTTAAAGTAGTGCAAGATTGTGCTGCTTTGTCCTAGGGTGTAGCTGTAGTCCATATCAGTCTCTTCAGTAGAGCATTGGTGGCTTTAGATTAATGGGAACTTGTGGGACATAATTCTCACTGCGCCTCCCATATTTAATACTCCCCTAATTTTCCTATAGTCTGAGGGATATGACTCAGTCTTTGATTTTCTGCAGGTCGATGTGAGGAAGAGGACCTCTCAAACCTGTGAACTGCCTTGCTATCAGGCAGTAACATGAGGTAACTTTCTTTTTCTGTGACAGATAGAAGAAAAGCTCAGAAAAGAGTAAGCACACAGAGCTACCTCACTCATATACATAAAGGTCTAAAAATTGATGGGGCACTTTATTGACAAATCTCTCCTAGGCTGGAGAGAACTGTTAGACAGCACTAAAATTAGGCACTGGGGCTGGTCTGAGCACTATATAAGGGCTATGGTGGTTTCAACATTTTCCCCGGGAGAAGATTTTTACTTTGGGCCACGCCCACGATGGGCGAATCTGTATCTCCCGCGCGCCTCTTCTATGCGCTTTGCTGTAGGAGACATTTTGTGTACAAGAGGGGAGAGACCAGTCTATGTGTGTCTAGGAGCGCATGTTTAGTACTTTACATGCGTTCCTAGGACCGGACTGTGACGATTCAGCTTCTGGCAACATTCCAAATTGTCCGATGCACAGGGGGACTTAATTCAGTTCTTGGCAGTAAGGTAGGCGCCTCGCCTCAGCAAGGCAGCTGTGGTGTGGAGGTGACTGTAAAGTTATACTGGGGTTATAACTATTTTACTTCTACTTTATACAGAACGCAGTAAAATAGCTGCGCTTTGAATTTTAAAGAGACAGTAATGTTTTTCTGAAAATTGCATTTTATTAAAAAATCTTATCCTTTTATGTCAATTTGTTAATTGGGAGTTAGAAGAAGGCCTTGCAAAGTGTCACTTGCTCTCTATGTTTTGTTGCCAATGTGGAACCACCAATCCCTTTCTGTTCCTCATGTATTGAGAGAACTTTAAGCTGCAGGGATAGACTTTTTACTGAATCAACATTTTCTAAAGAGGATGCTGGTCAGGAATCTAATAACAATGTTCAATATATGCCGCAGCTTTCTCCTCAAGCATCCCAGATTTTACCGCCCTCACTTGCAGTGCCCTGCGCTTCCTCTCTAGCTTCCGCTGGAGTTACTTTAAAATACATCACTTCTCTCATGTCTTCTGCAGTTTCAGATGCGTTGTCTGCTTTCCCTATGTTGCAGGGAAATCATAAGAGGAAAATCAAACATTCAGTAAGCGAGGTTTCTGATGCAGTTATTGCTATTTCAGATGTTCCCTCACAGAAGCCTGAGGAGGAGGAGAACGTAGTAGTATCTGAAGGTGAAATTTCAGATTCTAACAGTGTAATTCCTCTTGCTGATACTGAAGTTGTATCCTTCAGGTTTAAGCTAGAACACCTCCGTCTGTTACTTAAAGGGACAGTCAAGTCCAAAAAAAACTTTCATTTTTCAAATAGGGCATGTAATTTTAAACAACTTTCCAGTTTACTTTTATCAACAATTTTGCTTTGTTCTCTTGCTATTCTAGTTGAAAGCAAACCTAGGAAGGACGCCTCTATTTTATTTACTTTTCACAGCAGGGGAGAGCTAGCTCTTGTATGCCATATAGATAGCATTGTGATCACGCTAGTGGCAGACACTGCACTAATTGGCTAAAATGCAAGTCAATAGATAATAACTAAAAGTCATGTGATTAGGGGCGGTCAGAAGATGCTTAGATACAAGTTAGTCACAGAAGTAAAAAGTGTATTAATATAACAGTGTTGGTTTTGCAAAACTGGGGAATGGGTAATAAAGGGATTATCTATCTTTTTAAACAACAAAAAATCTATCTGGTGTTGACTGTCCCTTTAAGGAGGTTTTGGCTGTTCTGGACGACAGCGACTCCTCGGTCGTTGTTAATCCCAAGAAATCCAGTAAGATGAACAAATAATTTGAGGTACTTTCCTCGATAGAGGTTTTTCCGGTACCAGACCGAGCTTCTGAGATCATTGCTAAGGAGTGGGAAAGACCGGGTATACCTTTTTCTCCATCTCCTATATTTAAATAATGTTTCCCATAGCCGACTCGGATAAAGAGGCTTGGCAAACAGCCCCCAAGGTGGAAGGAGCTGTTTCCACTTTAGATAAGAGCACTACTATACCCATAGAGGATAGTTGTGCTTTCAAAGATCCTAGGGACAAACAATTAGAGGGGTTACTCAAAGATGTATGTACACCAGGGCTTACAATGGCAGCCAGCTGTGTGCATTGCTACCGTCAGTAGTGAGGCGGCATATTGGTTTGTTGCGTTGTCTGATGCTATTAGGACAGAAACTCCTCCCCTGGATGAAATCCAGGATAGGATAAAAGCTCCTAAATTTCCTATTTCCTTTATTACATATGCTTCCCTTCAAGTTATCAAACTGAGAGCAAAGATTTCAGTTTTCTCTGTTCTAGCTCGCAGAGACTTACGGTTATAGCCTTGGTCTGCAAATGTATTCTCAAAGTCTAAGCTTTTAGCGATTCCTTACAAGGGGAAGACCTTGTTTGGACCTTGCTTGACGGAAATAATCTCTGATATTACGTGAGGTAAGGGTCTCCTTTTTCCTCAGGACATGAGAAACAAACAAAAGGGACGACAGAGTAATTTTCGTTCCTTTCGAAATTTCAAGGGAAATTTTTCCTCTTCCGCCTCCAAATAGGAACAGTCTAAACCTTCATGGAGACCCAATCAGTCTTGGAATAAGGAAAAACAATCCAAGAAACCTGCTATTGAATCAAAAGTTTTCCTCCCAGAGGCAGATTTCTGCATTCAAGATTATCTTTAGACCAGACAAAGAGAGAGGCGTTCTTACACTGTGTAAGAGACCTCTCCAACCTGGGAGTGATAGTTCCTGTTCCGATTCAGGAACGGGGTCTGGGATTTTATTCCAATCTGTTTGTGGTTCCCAAAAAAGATGGAACTTTCAGGCTTATTTTAGATCTCAAGAGTCTAAACAAATTCCTCAGAGTACCGTCCTTCAAGATGGAAACTATTCGTTCCATTCTTCCTTTGGTCCAAGAGAGTCAATTTATGACATCTGTGGATTTAAAGGACGCGTACTTGCATGTTCCCATTCTCAGGGATCATCACAGGTTTCTAAGGTTTGCCTTTCTAGACAAACACTTCCAATTCTGGACTCTGCCCTTCGGTCTTGCAGGATTCCACAAGGGTAACTTTCCTGGGAACCATAATAGATTACCTATCAATGAAGATTTTTCTGAGTCAGGAACTCAAAGATTTTCTATACTTGTCTAGCTCTTCAGTCCACTCCTCGGCCATCAGTGGCTCAGTACATGGAGGTAATCGGGCTGATGGTAGCGGCAATGGACATCATCCCGTTTGCAACATGCTCAAGCAATGGGATGGAGATTATGCGGATTTGTCTCCTTGAATATTTCTGGAGCAGGAGACAAGGGATTCTCTTCAATGGTGGTTGTCTCGGGGTCATCTCTCCCAGGGAACCTGCTTTCACAGGCCATCTTGGGTAATTGTGACAACAGACACCAGCCTTCTAGGATGGGGAGCAGTCTGGGGCTCCCTAAAGGCTCAGGGAGTTTGGACTCAGTCAGGGTCTGTTCTACCTATAAACATTCTGGAACTTAGAGCGATCTTCAGTGCTCTTCTGGTCCTGGCCCCAGTTAGCCTCGGTCCAGTTCATCAGGTTCCAGTCGGGTCAGTGGCTTACATCAATCATCATTGAGGAACGAGGAGTTCCTTAGCGATGAATGAGGTAACCAAAATAATTCAGTGGGCAGAATCCCACTCTTGCTGTCTGTCGGCGATCCACATCCCAGGGGTGGACAACTGGGAGCAGGACTTCCTGAGCAGGCAGACCTTTCATCCGGGGGAGTGGGGACTCCATCCGGATGTGTTCTCAGACCTGATTCTCAAGTGGGGTCAGCTGGAATTAAATCTCATGGCATCTCGACAGAATGCCAAGCTCCCGAGATATGGGTCGAGGTCCAGGGACCCCCGGGTGGAACTGATAGATGCTCTGGCGGTCCCTGGGACCTTCAGTCTAGCATACCTATTTCCTTAGTTTGCTCTTCTTCCTCAGGTCATTGCTTGAATCAAGCAGGAGAAGGCATCAGTGATCCTCATTGCTCCAGCTTGGCCTTGCAGGATATAGTATGCAGATCTGGTGGACATGCCATCTCTGCCACCTTGGAGACTTCCGTTGAGGAAGGACCTTCTAATTCAAGGGCCCTTCCTTCACCCAAATCTAGTTTCTCTGAAACTGACTGCTTGGGGATTGAACGCTTAATTTTATCCAAGCGAGGTTTTTCAGAATCGGTCTTAGAGACCATGATTCAGGCTCGTAAGCCTGTAACTAGAAAGATTTACCATAGGATATGGCGTAAATATCTCTATTGGTGTGAATCCAAGGGCTACTCACGGAGTAGAGTTAGGATTCCTAGAATTTTGTCTTTTCTCCATGGGGGTTTGGAGAAAGGATTATCGACAAGTTCCCTAAAGGGGCAATTCTCTGCCTTATCTATTTTGTTACACAAACATCTGGCAGATGTTCCAGATGTACAATCATTTTGTCAGGACTTGGTTAGGATCAGGCCTGTGTTCAAGCCAGTTACTCCCCCATGGAGTCTTAGTGCTTAAAGTTCTTCAAGGGGCTTCGTTTGAGCCTATGCATTCCTTAGATATTAAGTTGTTATCTTGGAAAGTTTTATATCTGGTTGCTATTTCTTCTGCTCGCAGAGTGTCAGAGCTCTCTGCTTTGCAGTACGAGTCTCCTTACCTTATTTTTCATTCAGATAAGGTAGTTTTACGTACTAAATTAGGATTTCTTCCTAAAGTTGTTTCTGATCGGAACATTAATCAGGAGATTGTTGTTCCTTCCTGGTGTCCTAATCCTTCTTCTCAGAAGGAACGGCTTCTACTAAATTTGGACGTGGTTCGTGCCTTAAAGTTTTATCTGCAGGTGACTAAGGATTTTCGTCAGTCTCCTGCTTTGGTTGTGGTTTTCTCAGGAAAACGTAAGGGACAGAAGGCTACGGCTACTTCTCTTTCTTTTTGGCTGAAGAGAATCATACGTTTACATATGAGACCGCTGGACAGCAGCCTCCAGAGGAGAGAGTTACGGCTCATTCAACGAGGGCTGTTGCTTCCTCATGGGCATTCATGAATGAAGCTTCTGTGGAACAGATTTGCAAGGCTGCAACTTGGTCTTCTCTTCACACTTTTTTCAAGGTTTTACAAATTTGACACTTTTGCCTCGGCTGAGGCCGCTTTTGGGAAAGGTTCTTCAAGCAGTGGTGCCTTCCGTTTAGGTTCTCTGCCTTGTCCCTCCCGTATCATCTGTGTACTTTAGCTTGGGTATTGAATCCCATTAGTAATTAAGATGATCCGTGGACTCATCGTGTCATAAAAAAGAAAATTTATGCTTACCTGATAAATTTATTTCTTTTTTGCAACAATGAGTCCATGGCCCGCCCTGTTCTTGTAAAACAGGTTTTGGGTTATTGTGAACTTCAGACACCTGCACCTTGGCTTTTCCTTTCTTTCCTTAACTTCGGTCGAATGATTGGAGTGGGAGGGAAGGGAGGAGCTATTTAACAGCTCTGCTGTGATGCTCTTTGCCGCCTCCTGCTGACCAGGAGGTGAATATCCAATTAGTAATTAAGATGATCCGTGGACTCATCATGTAAAAAAAGAAATACATTTATCAGGTAAGCCTACATTTTCTTTTTTCACCAAAAAATGTATCTGCTTGTTTTTAGTGTTAAAGGGACAGTCTAGTATAAATTAAACTTTCATTATTCAGATAGGACTTTTAATTTTAATCAACTTTCCAATTTACTTTTATCATCAAATTTGCTTTTTTCTCTTGGTATTCTTAGTTTAAACTAAACATAGGTAGACTCATATGCTAATTTCTAAACCTTTGAGGGCTGCCTCTTATCACATGCTTTTTAAATCTCTTTTCAACACAAAGAGACAGAAAGTACACATGGGCCATATAGATAACACTGTGTTCAGGCACAGGGGGTTATTTAAGATCTAGCACAATACAATGCTAAATTTAAGACAATAGATAATAAACAGTCACAGTCATGTGATCAGGGGGCTGGAAGAAGGTTCTTAGATACAAGGTTATCACAGAGGTATAAAGTATATTAATATAACTGTGTTGGTTATGCAAAAGTGGGGAATGGGTAATAAAGGGATTATCTGTCTTTTAAAACAATAACAATTCTATGGTAGACTGTCTCTTTAAATGTATAAACCTGCATATACACTCTATGAGGAATTGACATCTCAAAAACTTGTTTTTTTGTTTTTCTTGTCTTTTGGCTCTCTGTACAAAAATGAGCAAGAAATAGTTTGTCATTTGGAGGACATAAACTGATTTGTACTATATTTTAGCATTATAATATTTGGGATATTTATATGAGTATATTGATTAACAGCTTATATATTAATACATTCTATGTAAACTGCAATATTACTGCTGTATCATTTGATGATCATTTCATTAATTTCTCTGTGTATTCTGGTATGCTGATGTTTATTCTCTATCACAAATTATTATTCATTTAACTTAAAGGGACAGTAAAGTAAAAAAAAATAATTCATGAATTAAATAGGGCATGTAATTTTAAACAACTTTCCAATTTACTTTTATTTTTTTCCAATTTTGCTTTGTTCTCTTGGTGTTCTTAGTATTCATGTGCTAATTTCTTAGACCTTGAAGACTGCCTCTAATCTGAAAGCATTTTGACAGTTTTCACCACTAGAGGGCATTAGTTCATGTGTTTCATATTGATAACATTGAGCTCAGGCACGTGAAGCTCCTAGGAGTCAGCACTGATTGACTAAAAATGCAAGTCTGTCAAAAGAACTGAAATAAGGGGGCAGTTTGCAGGGGCATAGATACAAGGTCATCACGGAGATAAAAAGTATATTATTATAACTGTGTTGGTTATGCAAAAATGGGGAATGGATAATAAAGGGATTATCTACCTTTTTAAACAAAAACATTCTGGTGTTTACTGTCCCTTTAATATCCTTCAGGCAGTATAAATGTTTGGTCGGAGGACTGTTGCTGCCATTGTGTAGGTTAGAAAGTGACTCATTCTTAGGCCATTTCTTATTCTTGGCAGTGCTTACACTGCTCCTGTCACCAGTACTTGATACAGTAAATAATTTATTGCTCAAAACTTTCCACTGAGGCCAGGACTGTGTGGCATTTCTTAGATAGACTCTTGGAAGTGCATTTCTAGGTAACCTAAGGTAATCATGTCCCTCTTACTGTGTATCTGACGGTTTCACTGTTTAAGCTGCGTTATAAAAAGACTTTGTATTGATCTTTTTAATTATTTATTTTCCTGTACTGTGATAGCTGAGTATTCCAATTCTGAGTAATGGAAGTGCAGACTGCAGATTTTGCAAGCTTAGATTTGCTACATATCTATCCTTAATTAACCTTATCAGAGGTGATAATATAACATACTGCAAAACAATGCAAGTTTTGCTACCAAAAGGACAGTTCAAGCCTTGATTATTTCAGTTGCAAGTCTGACTGGCTCCTTCAAATACTGCAATTAATGAAGGAGTTAGCAAGGTGTTAATGAAGTCACAAAGTTTTAACACTCAAAGGAAGTTGGTATATTAGGCCACAAAACGTAATATTGCAGCCGCATGGTCCAGTCATTAAATGTGCACTATTTTGTATTGATGAAAAGCCAGATTGACCAGTAAACATATAACACATTCTAAAATAGGTCCTATTAGGGTTGGAGAAGTGCGTATAGTTTTGTATATGTGAAGTTTGAATCACACACCATAAACTGCTAAAGTGATGTCCCTATTATTTACAAAGCACATTACAATAGGTGAGTTTTTCTGGGATGAAGTTTCCAATGTTGTTTGAATGGCTACATTAAAATAATCTCCTAGGCCTTTTAGCAATCTCTCACATTTTTAGTAATAATATTTTGGTAAATATTTTTTGTTAATCCCACATGTCATTGTAGGGGAAATGACAGACCTCTACATTCTGGGTAATGTTAAAGGTATAATCTAGTCAAAATTAAACTTTTATGATTCAAATAGAGCATGTGATTTTAAGCAACTTTCTAATTTACTCCTATTAGCAATGTTACTTTGTTCTCTTGGTATCTTTATTTGTAAAAGCAAGACTGTAAGCGTAGGAGCCGGCCTATTTTTGGTTCAGCACATGGGTAGCTCTTGATGATTGGTGGCTACATTTAGACACCAATCAGCAGAAGACTTAAAGGGACAGTCTACTCCATAATTTTTATTGTTTAAAAATATAGCTAATCCCTTTATTACCAATTCCCCAGTTTTGCATAACCATCATGGTTATATTAATATACTTAATTACCTTGTATCTGCCCCCTTATTTCAGTTCTTTTGACAGACATGCATTTTTGCCAATCAGTGCTTACTCCTAGGCAACTCCATGGGAGTGAGCACAATGTTATCTATATGGCACACATGAATTAGCACTGTCTAGCTGTAAAAACCTGTCAAGATTCACTGAGGTAAGAGACTGCCTTCAAGGGCTTAGAAATTAGCATATAACCCTACCTAGGTTTAGCTTTCAACAAAGAATACCAAGAGAACAAAGAAAATTTGATGATAAAAGTAAATTGCAAAGTCGTTTAAAATTGCATGCCCTATCTGAGTCATGAAAGTAAAATTGTGACTAGACTGTCCCTTTAATAAGGTGTTGTGCTGATATAAAGCTGATCCCACCTTTCTATGATCCAGTCAGGGAGTAGAAGAAAACTAAAGTCCTTTACCATAACTGACAGGTGCCATGCAAATCTTTGTCCTTCTTTGAGTTGAGCTGCCAGACTGACATGTCCCCATTGAGGGAGAGGAAGCTTGAAGGATTTAGCCGTTGCGTATGCTCACCAGGTTCTTATTATTTAAATTGTTTGTTTGTAAACACTACCAAATACATGGCCATTGTACATTACAATTAGACTTGACTATTAATTAATATAGTAGGAGGATACAGTCTGGAGATAACAATTGCCTCTGGTGGGGTAACATTGTATTGGAAGTAAAGATTTATGCACTTTATGAGAATGGGGCTTAGACAAGTATCACAGATGACTTTTATAAACTCAAACACATGAACAACCTTGCTTTTCAGCCAACTTCCAAACACTTCAACTTGTCTCTTGCTTTTTTTTTTTTTTTTTTTTTCAAAATAAAAATTACTCAAATACTGCAAACATTTTGGATCAGTTTCAACATAGTTCTTAAAAAAACAAAATAATGAAGTCAGAAAAAAAATTGTAGCCAGAATTGTCTACAGTTTTATTTTAAACAAAGTATTCCAAACTGGCTGAAGTAAACCTGTGTTGGACTAGGCTTTAGCAGATGTGCTAGCTTTATGTAAACCTGCTGTGAAGCTAGATACACCATAAGTATTTAGATTTGGTAAACAAGGTCCTTACCCTTCACACAGATGTGTCCTTGTGTGTAAGGCAACTGACTGTCTTTCATGCACGTTCTAAAGAAGAGTATTTGGTGCTGGCTGTTCTGAAGAGGTGACTGACCCTTTTAGATTTTTATAGCTGGTAGAAAATTTGAGTAAAATTTTGTGATTGATTCTTTTTGTAATATTATGCAGTTGTGTTATCTGTAAATAGGGCAGCTGTATCCAGCCCGGCCCAATCGCGCCATTACACTCAATGTAGCTCGCTCCTGCTCTGTCTAATAGCGGGAGCGAGCTACATTGAGTGTAATGGCGCGATCGGGCCTTGCTGTGACTAGACATCTGCCCAGATGTGCTCAGGGGGAAAACCAGACTCGCTCAGCAGATCAAGAGCAGAGGTCTGAAAAATCCTCTTTTATGATCAAGTTTTAGCTGCAATATTATGTTTCATAAAGTTTGCGCTAAGATAATACTATGTGCAGAATTATATAACATTATTTTGTAGGTTTACCGCCACTTTAACTAAAAAGTTGTAATGAAGATGTGCTTTAATGTGTTTAATCTACCCGTGCTATGGGCCACCCACTTCAAAAGTTATTTTAATTTTTTTTGTAATCTAAAGATTTGAACAGTTCTCCGTTCGGCGCTCTAGCCATACGGTACTTTTGATGAAGCTAGGATGCCGATTGGAGAACAGTTCAAACCGTTACCAAAAAAAAAATTACTTTTGAAGTGGGCGGCCAGAGCACTGGGTAATAGAATGGCACGGCTAGATTAAAAAGTAAGTTACAGCGCATCTTTATTAGAAGTGATCAATTAAACTCCCTGTAAAATATTGCTTAGATTCAGGACCTGATTTTAAAACATGTCAAGTTTACCATTACTTTAAAGTGCATGTAAACGCACAGGTTTCCCTCATCCTCATATTGCGTATCACAAAAAAAGGGTAATTTAATTCATCGTTTTTTTAGAATTGCACCTAAATTCATAATATAAAGTTATTTAACGATAATTCTCTTACTTGCTTCCTCAGCTTTCCCATATTGTGGCATTAAAGGGATACTAACCCCACATTTTTTTCTGTCATGATTCAGATAGAGTATGCAATTTTAAGCAACTTTCTAATTTACTCCTATTATCAATTTTTCTTTGTTCTCATGTTATCTTGATTTGAAAAAGCAGTAATAAAAGGTTAGGAGCCGGCCCATTTTTAGTTCAGTACCTTGGTAGAGCTTGCTGATTGGTTTGCTACATCTAGCCACAAATCAGCAAGTGCTACCCAGGTGCTGAACAAAAAATGGTCCCGCTCCAAAGCTTACAGTACTGCTTTTTCAAATCAAGATAGCATGAGAACAAAGAAAAATTGATAATAGGAGTAAATTAGAAAGGTGCTTAAAATCTCATGCTCTATCTGAATCATGAAAGAGAAAAATTGGGTTTAGTATCCCTTTAATGCGAATGCAAACAAAAGTTATTTTCTAAAATTGGTCTGGTGAAAAAAACAAGGTATAATTTGTGTTGATACCTCACAGAAAAAAAAAGTTGAAATGTACTTTATGTGTAAATGCAATGAGGGACAAACCACTAACAAACTATCTTGCACATGGGAAATTGTGCAGCAGCATAGGGTTAATTGAAAGGAAATGCATGTTTGTTGACAAGTAAGTTGGCTAGTAAGGGGCAACTCCCACAAACTTTATTGGTGGGCAGACCCAACTTAACAAGCATGAAAAGAAAAAGTTACTTTTCGTCAAATCATTAAAGTCAAGTTTTAAAGGTCAAAACTGAAATGTGATTGGATGCATTTCAGTTTTAAATAGAAGCATGTTTGAAATATACTTCCATTAGCAAAAATGCTTCTGCTAATAGTGATTACTGGTTTTAAACAGCATACATACATATGTTGTAAGTGACAAAAGTATTGTGACTCCAATTAAAGGGATATGAAACCCAAACATTTTCTTCCATGATTCAGATAGAGCATGCAATTTTAAACAACTTTCTACTTTGTTCTTTTGGTATCTTTTGTTGAAAAACAGGGACGTAAGCTCAAGAGGAATCTTGTCTGGAGCACTAGATGGCAGAAGTTTTGCAAGAATGTTATTCATTTGCAAGAGCACTAGATGGCAGAACTATTCCCTGCTATGTAATACTCCAGATACCTACCTAGGTATATCTTCAACAACACAAAATATAGGAACAAAGCAAATTTGATAATATAAGTAAATTGGAAACTGTTTTAAAATTGTATGTTCTTTCTGAATCACAAAGATTTTTGGGTTTCATAACCCTTTAATTATTTTTTGACTTTTAAAATCAACATTGTTTGTCATTTACCATAGCAAAGAAAATCATTTGAAGAGATGCCTTTGTTACATGCTCAAAAGAGAGTAAAACAAAATGTAATTTTAGAATATGAAAAGGAATCAATATATTACTTATACTGCAATACAGATTTAGGTATCATTTAGAACAGATTTGGGAAGGCAGATAACAGTTGCATGTTTGAAATGAACTTGACATGTCACATGTCAAGCTAGTCTGAATCCTCTGTATTTTCTTCTTTGTTTCAGAATCAACCATGAACCTTGGTGATTTTATAAGCATGGACCCTCAGGTTGGATGGGGCGCTGTTTACACTCTGGAAGACTTTACCAAAAAGTTCAGCCCATTGGCTTGATTTCTGAGATGTTCACCCTTATAAATGTTACTAGATCTTATGTTGCCCAAAAAGAAATACATAACTGTTATGTGAAACACACCTAGCTTCCACTTCACATAACTTGTTTATCTTATCCTTAAGCTTCACTGCTAAGCTGAATTCATTTGCCTAATGCCATGATAACACCATTATATTAAACATTGGAAACTAAGCTCACTGAACGTAAAGGGGTATAAAGAACTTTTACTTTTGTACCACGCTCCCTAAAGGCCAAAAAGCAAAATCCGTAACTTAGGTTTTCAAAATGCTTTGAATGAACTAAACCAGCTATTTATTTTGTAGGTTACAGAATTTGAATTTCAGCATCCCTAGGGAGTGTCTGATAAAGCACATATTTTTACACAAAAGCAAGAGGCTTTTAAAGGGAAATTAAACCCAAATGTTGAAGCACTGGAAAGTGATGCAGCATATTTGTAAAAAGCTGACAAAAAAATATCACATGAACATCTCTAAGTAAAAAAGGAAGATATTTTACCTCAAAATGTCCTCAGTAGCCACTTCCTATTGTAAAAGGACTTTAAGCAGCCAATCAGGATCCCAGACCCAGCACTTGCAATGAAGTGGGCATCTGGCATGTGCAGGCACAGTCATTTTATTTCCCTGCTCATTTTAAGGAAGTTTACTATAATTTCAGTAAAGCAAAGCATTGCCTCAGCAGTGCTGATGCTGACTGGCTTTTGTTTTATTTTTTTCAACATACAGCTGGACAGTAGCTGTAGAATAACTGTTCACATAGCGCTTACTCTTGTGAGCTGAAGAAAATTTGAGGTTAAATATCTTCCTTATTTACATAGAGATGTTAATGTGATATTTTCTTGTCGGCTTAATGTCCTTTTAAAGCATAAACTTTATTTTTTTAATTCTAATATACATAATTGTGAATGTCACCAGCAGAGTTTACCTGTTAGAGAAATAATTTAGATTTTCTAAAAAAGAACAAAATATCATCGATTCTATACATTTTGAAGCACAATTTTATTATAATAATATTATTTTGCTTTGGAGTAATTTGTTTAACCCCTTAATGACCACATCACTTTTCCATTTTCTGTCCGTTTGGGACCAAGGCTATTTTTACATTTTTGCGGTGTTTGTGTTTAGCTGTAATTTTCCTCTTACTCATTTACTGTACCCACACATATTATATACCGTTTTTCTCGCCATTAAATGGACTTTCTAAAGATACCATTATTTTCATCATATCTTATAATTTACTATAAAAAAAAATATAAAATATGAGGAAAAATTGAAAAAAAAATACACTTTTTCTAACTTTGACCCCCAAAATCTGTTACACATCTACAACCACCAAAAAACTCCCATGCTAAATAGTTTCTAAATTTTGTCCTGAGTTTAGAAATACCCAATGTTTACATGTTCTTTACTTTTTTTGCAAGTTATAGGGCCATAAATACAAATAGCACTTTGCTATTTCCAAACCATTTTTTTTTCAAAATTAGCGCTAGTAACATTAGAACACTAATATCTTTCAAGAATCTCTGAATATCCATTGACATATATATATTTTTTTTTAGTAGACATCCCAAAGTATTGATCTAGGCCCATTTTTGTATATTTCATGCCACCATTTCACCGCCAAATGCGATCAAATAAAAAAAATTGTTCACTTTTTCACAAATTTTTTCACAAACTTTAGGTTTCTCACTGAAATTATTTACAAACAGCTTGTGCAATTATGGCACAAATGGTTGTAATTTGTTCTCTGGGATCCCCTTTGTTCAGAAATAGCAGACTTATATGGCTTTGGTGTTGCTTTTTGGTAATTAGAATGCCACTAAATGCCACTGCGCACCACACGTGTATTATGCCCAGCAGTGAAGGGGTTAATTAGGGAGCATGTAGGGAGCTTTTTGGGGTAATTTTAGCTTTAGTGTAGTGTAGTAGACAACCCCAAGTATTGATCTAGGCCCATTTTGGTATATTTCATGCCACCATTTCACCGCCAAATGCGATCAAATTAAAAAAACCGTAACATTTTTCACAATTTTAGGTTTTTCACTGAAATCATTTACAAACAGCTTGTGCAGTTATGGCACAAATGGTTGTAAATGCTTCTCTGGGATCCCCTTTGTTCAGAAATAGCAGACATATATGGCTTTGGCGTTGCTTTTTGGTATTTAGAAGGCCGCTAAATGCCGCTGCGCATCACACGTGTATTATAGCTAGCAGTGAAGGGGTTAATTAGGTAGCTTGTAGGGAGCTTGCAGGGTTAATATCACATTTAGTGTAGAGCTCAGCCTCCCACCTGAAACATCAGACCCCCTGATCCCTCCTAAACAGCTCTCTTCCCTCCCCCACCCCACAATTGTCCCCGCCATCTTAAGTACTGGCAGAAAGTCTGCCAGTACTAAAATAAAAGCTATATTTGTTTTTTTGTGTGTTTTTAAAAAAGCATATTTACATATGCTGCTGTGTACTATCCCCCCTTAGCCCCTAACCTCACTGATCCCCCCCCAAACAGCTCTATAACCCTCCCACTCTAACTTAATCTGCGCCATCTTGGGTACTGGCAGCTGTCTGCCAGTACCCAGTTTAGAAGAAAACATGCTTTTTTTTCATTTTTACAATTTTTTTCTGTAGTGTAGCTTCCCCCCCACACCAAACCAACCCCCCACCCCTCCACGATCTCTTTTTGTGCTTTTGCACAAACAAGATTTGGGCATTTCTTACTAAAGATATTTTCCGTAGTGTAGCGGTTCCCACCCGCTCCCGCCCATGCACGCGCCCGCCCGCCACCCTCCGTGCACGCGCGCGCGCCCGCGCGCACCCCCTAACGTTCCCGCCCCCGATCCCGCCTCCCTTGACTTCACAGCGCACACCGATGGCCGCCCACCCGCCTCCCAAGCCGGCTCCCACCCACCAACGATACCGGCCATCGATGTCCGGTGCAGAGAGGGCCACAGAGTGGCTTTCTCTGCACCGGAAGGCCATGTAAGGTTATTGCAGGATGCCTCCATATCGAGGCATCACTGCAATAACCGGAAAGCAGCTGGAAGCGAGCAGGATCGCTTCCAGCTGCTTTCCACACAGAGGACGTGCAGGGTACGTCCTCAGGCGTTAACTACCTTTTTTTTGAGGACGTACCCTGCACGTCCTCGGTCATTAAGGGGTTAAGCATTGAGTTTAACTCGGTTATAACAGTTTTTACTGTTCCTTTTTTTTTTTTTTTTTTTTTTTTTACATTCTTGTTGACATTTTATATTTTGCTCTGAGGGGCCATCGGCAATAAACATTTATTTTATAGCTTAAGGAATGTAAGTTTAACTTATTGTTGTGTTTGAAATCTGACATTTTGATATGCAAAAAAAAAATAAAAAAAAATATTTAACATTTGTACATTTTTTATTATTTGAGTGTGAAACAAATATACAGATAGGTGTGTTCTCTCAGATGCTTGCACAGTCATAAAGAGAGAATACATGAAGAGAGATTATTTAAAAAAATAGTGAAAATGAAAAAAGTGTGGGGGGGGGGGACTTCCAGTGTTCCAGTGGGAGGCATTCCAAGATTGCTACTAACTTGTAAAGCTGTCAGTGGCTAAAATATCTGCCATCCATATCATCCTGGGCAATACCTGTGTCCAGGAACATTTCTAGCTGTTGGGCTTTGTGGTGGAACTTCATGCTAAGCAGATTATATACAAGCACCTATATCTCGGCCATAATGGAACACATTCTTGCTAAATTGATCATAGTACTCATTATTAAGGGGGGCTTCCAGATGGAGGCATTTCAAGATGGCTTCTAACTTGTAAAGCTGTCAGTGGCTAAAATATCCACCATCCATATTTTCCTAGGCAATTCCTGTGTCCGGGAACATTTCTAGCTGTTGGGGCTTTGTGTTGGAACTTCGTGCTGAGCAAATTATATACAAGCACCTATATCCTGGCCAGAATGGAACACATTCTTGCTAAATTGATCAAAGTACTCATTTAATTTCTTACAAACCGCGGTGGAAGATATTTTGCATTGGTTACAATTAAGCAGAGAAACAATCACTTGGGCTTGACACCAATGGTGGAATCTGGTTCTACTGACAATAACTTTGATAATATTTTCTTTGAGAGTGCATCTGTCCCTAGGTCAATGGAACATGATTAGAAGCAGGAGGATTGTCTGTCGATGTAGGACTCTTAGAGATAGGCTGTGGAGACATTACTCTAGCAAGAGCAGTCTATCAAAAGGTGAAAATCGCTGATACATCTATGACTATTTGTGATCTCTCTGCAGAGGATACATGTATTTTACATTGGTGTGGAGCTGCAGCATCTACAATGGTGAAAGATGGTTGTGTATGCCACATGTCATGGACAGCAGTCTTTCAGCAGAACAGTTGTGACTTAACTTTCACACTTCACAGTGGAGATATTAATTTGGTCTCCTTCATATATTTGATAAATTATTCTTTTTTCTAAATGGCTCCTGATGATGATGGCATAATGATTATTAAACCCTAATATTATTTTTTAGAGCTCAGACCTACTTACTTAAAGTGATATGGAAGCCAAAACATTTTTTTGTGATTTAGACAGAGTATACAATTTAAAAAAAGTTTCCAATTTACTTCAATTATCAAATTTTCTTTGTTTAAAAAAAAAAAAAAGATACCTACGTAGGTGACTGTAGCACTACATGGTAGGAAATAGTGCTGCCATCTAGTGCTCTTGCAAATGAATAACATTCATGCAAAACTTCTGTCATATCGCAAGATTTATCAAAGGCAAGGAGACTTCTCGAGATAATTTTCCTATGGGTTCTCCTCAGCTAACCTTTAACAAAACAAAAATATTTTTTCTTCACTTCACCATGGGTGAGCTGAGATGTTAAGATAAATTTCTCTAGTCTGATTAGTATCTGCACGTTATCAATGAAAATAAGCAACTATTCTTCATGTAAGTGGTATATGAACCAATAGCAATATTTATACAGCTCCACTAGTAGCTTTCACGCCCTCTTCAAAAAACTGTCATGGAAGAAAATAGATCTGATTTAATTATTTTGCGCTTCTATTTTTGCTCTTCTTTATATATATTATTTTTGTACCCTTATAGATAATATTTTCTTTTTAAAGACACAATGAGTCCACGGATCCAGTCATTCTCTTTGCCTATGTTAGTGATAGGAAGAGGTAAAGTGAGGTGTTAGATTAGATTCTTCAATCAAGAGTTTTTTATTTTAAAAGTAGTGCCAGAGAGTGCTGCTTTATCTAGGGTGTAGCCGTAGTCCATGTCAGTCTCTAGAGTAGAGCTATTGGTGGCTTTAGAGCATTGGGAACTGGTGGGACATAATTCTCACTGCGCCTCCCATATTGTGATGCTGCCCTTTTTGTGATGGCCTAAGCAGATATTAACTCAGGCCCTATCTGTGTCCACAGGGCTATAGGAGGGATAGGACCTCTCAATCCTGTTGGAGCTGTCCTGCTGTCGGACAGCATTGAGGTAAGTGCAGTCTTTATTATTCTGGGCCTTACATTATCTCAGAGAGGACTCTGCACTTTATATTGTATTGGGAACATGGGCTCTTTAGGTGAAGGCCTTCCCCTACATGACTGTTTTTATGGCTCTCATACCGGAGCATTTTTACAGGCCTAAACATGGGGCTCTGTTAATGGAGGACATGGGCTCTTTAAGGTGAGGGCTCCCTTGCGAGACTACGTTTTATATAGGCACTGGGCTAAACGGAAAGATGCTTGGGGTTATATTTTCTGGAACTCCTCAAATACAAAGTTCCTATATAGGGCAGTAGCGCTAGACTTCTTTGGAAGAGTGTAAAACAGTACGATTGTCATTTTTTATTAAAATCTTAGCCGAGTATTTGTCCTTGTTTCGTAACGCCGAAGGGGCGGGGCTAACTTTCGCGCGCTTCAGTGGGGCTCAGAGAAGCCGTCACACTGCGCAGTTTGCCAGTTGTTCCGGAGTCCCGACATCAGAGGTCTCTAGAGTGCTACGCTAAAACCGCATGGTTGTAAAATAAGCAAGCAGTTTTTAGCGTTCTGAGACCTGATCTGAACCTTACTGAGGAGAGTGGTCGGACAGCCGGGAGGCAGGTAGGCGCCTCAGCAGAGTCTGTTGAGGCATAGAGGTGTCATTTCTTTTTTCTTTCAGGCATAGTACAGATATGGTCTGAAAGATTATCTAGCACAGTAAAATTGTTGTATTTTACTTTTAAAGGCACAGTACCCTGTCTAGCACAGTAAAATTATTAAATCTTTACTTTTAAAGCACTAGTTACCATGTTATATTTCAGGATGTATCAAGAGGGAAGTTTTTTGACTAATATTGTCACGCTCTGGTTTTTTATCACATATTGATAAGAGAGCGGTTGGAAAAAATTTAAAGGGCCATTACAATTTAAAGGGCCACTACAATTTTTTTTCTCTTTCCCTTATCTTCTTAATTATCATGGACTTGGAAGATGTGCAGTCTGTTACATGTGCCATGTGTTTAAATGCCAATGTGGAACCTCCTGTTCCTTTTTGTCCCTCATGCATTGAGGGCTTTAAACTATAGAGAAAAGATTTTTCTTTGATAAGGAATTGTCGAAAGTGGAATGCTTCTCAGGAGTTGATGAGATGAGATGCAGAGTATGCCGCAGCTTTCTCCCCAAGTGTCACAGCCCTTAAAGGGACAGTCTAGTATAAATTAAAACTTTCATATTCAGATAGGGACTTTAAATTTTAATCATCTTTCCAATTTACTTTTATAATCCAATTTTGCTTTTTTCTCTTGGTATTCTTAGTTTAAACTAAACATAGGTAGGCTCATATGCTAATTTCTAAGCCTTTGAGGGCTGCCTCTTATCACATGCTTTTTAAATCTCTTTTCAACACAAAGAGATAGAAAGTACACGTGGGCCATATGGATAACACTGTGTTCAGGCACAGGGGGTTATTTAAGATTTAGCACAAAACAATGCTAAATTTAAGACAATAGATAATAAAACAGTCACAGTCATGTGATCAGGGGGGCTGGAAGAAGGTTCCTAGATTACAAGGTAATCACAGAGGTAAAATGTATATATTCCTATAACTGTGTTGGTTATGCAAAACTGGGGAATGGGTAATAAAAGGGATATCTATATTTTAAAACAATAACAATTCTATGGTAGACTGTCCCTTTAATGCCCGCTCCAGCAGTGCCGTGTACTTCTCAAGTTTCTGCTGCAGTCACGTTAAAGGACATAGCTGCAGTTATGTCTTCTACACTTTCTGATGCGTTATCTGCCTTTCCAATACTTCAAGGCAAGCGTAAAAGAAAGGACAATTACGTGGTCAATGCAGTTTCTGATACTATGATGGCGATCTCGGACGTACCCTCCCAAGGCTGTGAGTTGGAGGGTAGGGAGGTCCTATCGGATGGTGAGATTTCGGACTCGGGAAGTTCCTTACCTCTGACTGATTCAGAGGTGGTTTCTTTCAAATTTAAATTAGAACACCTCCGCCTGTTACTACGGGAGGTTTTAGTGACTTTGGACGACTGTGATTCGATAGTGGTCCCTCCGGAAAAGTTGAGTAAGTTGGACAGATACTTAGAAGTTCCTTCCTACTCTGATGTTTTTCCAGTTCCCAAAAGAACTTCAGAGATTATTTCTAAGGAATGGGAGAGACCAGGTATTCCCTTCTCTCCTTCTCCCATTTTCAAAAAGATGTTCCCTATAGCTGTAAAGGAATCTTGGCAGTCGGTTCCTAAGGTGGAGGGAGCTATTTCCACCTTGGCTAAACGAACTACTATTCCTATTGAGGATAGTTGTGCTTTTAAAGATCCTATGGATAAGAAGTTGGAGGGTCTACTTAAAAAGATTTATGTTCACCAGGGTTTGCTATTGCAATCGGCTGCTTGCATTGTTACGGTCACGAGTGCGGCAGCTTATTGGTTTGATGCTCTGGCAGAGTCTCTTAAGACTGAGACTTCTTTGGATGAGATACAGGATCGGATTAAAGCTCTTAAATTGGCCAATTCATTTATTACTGATGCTTCTATGCAGATTACTAAATTGGCTGCTAAGAGTTCGGGTTTTTCCATTCTAGCCCGCAGAGCCTTATGGTTGAAACCTTGGTCTGCGGATGTGTCATCCAAGTCTAAACTTTTGACTATTCCTTACAAGGGGAAGACCCTGTTTGGACCTGGCTTGAACAAAATTATTTCCGACATAACGGGAGGCAGGGTCATCCCCTCCCTCAGGATAAAAGATCCAAGCAGAGAAGGTTGACAGAGTAATTTTCGTTCCTTTCGAAATTTCAAGGGAAACTCCTCTTCCTCTTCTTCTAAACAGGAAGGGAACTATTTGCAATCCAAGGCTACCTGGAGACCCAGCCAATCGTGGAACAAGGGTAAACAATCCAAGAAACCTGCTGCTGCTTCCAAGTCAGTATGAAGGGTCTGCCCCCGATCCGGGACCGGATCTGGTAGGGGGCAGACTTTCCTTCTTCATTCAAGCCTGGGTACGGGATGTTCAGGATCCCTGGGCTATAGAAATAGTGTCTCAGGGATACATACTGGAGTTCAGAAATTCTTCCCCCGAGGAAGAATTCTTCTTTCAAGATTATCTGCAGACCAGATTAAAAGAGAGGCATTCTTCATTGTGTAGGAGACCTCTCTTCCATGGGAGTAATTTGTCCCAATCCAATACAGGAACAGGGACAGGGGTTTTATTCAAATCTGTTTGTAGTTCCCCAAAAGTAGGGAACTTTCAGACCTATTTTAGACCTCAAGAGTTTAAACAAGTTTCTCAGAGTTCCATCTTTCAAGATGGAAACTAGTCGTACCATTCTTCCATTGATCCAGAAGGGTCAATTTATGACGACAGTGGATCTAAAGGATGCATAGCTTCATGTTCCTATCCACAAAGATCATCACAAGTTCCTGAGGTTTGCCTTTCTGGACAAACATTTTCAGTTCATGGCTCTCCCTTTCGGTTTTGGCAACGGCACCCAGAATTTTCCACAAAGGTTCTGGGGTCCTCTACTGGCGGTTCTAAGACCGCAGGGCCATTGCGGTGGGGCGCCTTATCTGGACGATATTCTAATCCAGGCGTCATCTTATTCAGCTAACAAGGTCCCATACCGACATTGTGCTTTCCTTCCTGAGAACTCACGGGTGGAAGGTAAATCTGGAAAAGAGTTTGTTAATTCCGCAGACAAGGGTACCCTTCCTGGGGATTCTAATCGACTCTATATCCATGAGAATTTTTCTGACAGAGGCCAGAAAGTCAAAAATTCTGAATACATGTCGAGCCCTTCAGTCCACTCCTCGGCCGTCAGTGGCTCAGTCCATGGAGGTAATCGGATTGATGGTGGCGGCAATGGACATCATACCCTTTGCTTGGTTTCATCTCAGGCCTCTACAGCTAAGCATGCTCAGGCAGTGGAATTATACAGATTTGTCTCCTCAAATAACCCTAGATCAGGAGATGAGGGACTCTCTTCAATGTGGTTGTCGCTGGACCATCTGTCCCCAGGGGACATGCTTTTGCAGACCTTCATGGGTGATTGTGACAATGGATGCCAGCCTTTTGGGATGGGTGAGCAGTCTGGGGCTCTTTTAAAGGCTCAGGGAGTATGGACTCAGGCAGAGTCTCTCCTTCCCATCAATATTCTAGAGCTGAGGGCGGTGATTTACCCTGCTAAACTCAGAGTAGAACTGAAAATTTTTATAATGAAAACTGTATTAAGTAGAAAGTTATAAGTTTGCACATACTGCATAATTTTATAATTATTAATGAAGGGCCTCTCAAAGAACTTTTCTATTTTGTATTTTTCCTCCCCCCCCCCTTTTTTTCTCTTCTCTCTTTAAGGGAATATGGTCACAATTAAAAATATGATAATAACTTCCTGGAATATTGGAGGTATCTCATCCCCAATAAAACGCAAAGCGATTATTACACACTTAAGGAAACTTAACGCAGACATTTACTTTCTCCAGTAAACTCACCTTAATGCTGAAGAATCCCTGAAATTAAAATTTTCCCTGGGTTTAAGGAGGTATTTTTTACGCCTAACATGGGCAGGAAAAGAGGGGGTGGCCATTTTACTAGGTAAAAATTTAACTTATGAAGTAATCTCATATATATATTACATGACCGCCGGGAAGCAGGGTTTCTTGCTCTTAAAAATTAAAATAGCAAATTCCATATTCACACTATGTAACAATTATGCCCCGAATAACTTTGATGTACATTTTGGGGAGTCCTTACAAGCCCATATTCTACAACTGGGTGAAGGGGATATAATTATGGCAGGCGATTTTAACATGGTGCCTCAGGTCCCCCTCGGGCCTCCACTTCTAAAAGAGATAAGTTAGAGGCTAAGATGTTTAAAACTTTATTTAGAAATTTGGCACTTAAAGATATTTGGAGAATACAGCACCCAACTCAAAGAGATTTTTTATGTAGAGCTAGAAATGTCAATTCTCTGTCTAGGATTGATTTATTCCTAGTCAATGATAAATTTTTAAGAAAGGGTGCTAAAGCTAGAATTAATGCAAATGGTTATTTCAGATCATGCTCCCGATCTTCTTAGATATCACTTTATATAAAAAATTTATCTAGCTTGTGCCGCTTTTTTCTTCCCAAAATTTCTAATTAAATATTCAAAGTTCAAAAACTGGTTAAATTCTAAAATGACTGAATTTATTCTTTGAATTTAGCACAGAAGAGAACCGAAATTCATTTTGGGGAAGCTGGGAAAGCAGTCTTAAGGGGAGACATTAATTGCTTATATGACTCAAGAAGAAGGCCACTGCCAGGAGAAAATGAAGTTCTGAGAGCCCTTACTAACTCTTACAATAGATACCTCAGTCAACCCACACTAGTGAACTGGAAAAGATATACCTCATCCATGAGAGAGAGAGATGCTTACTTATTACAGTCAGCTGACCTAAAATCAAAAGCCAAATTTTATCGTCATGGTAACAAGGCAGGTCAATTGTTAGCCAGCTTAGTTAAAAATATACGGTGAACTCTTACGATTGAATCAATTCAGGAACACGATAACTTGTTCCAAACCCCAAAATAAATTATTGAGCAAGGGAAAGACTCCCTGAAAAAGGAGTCCTATTGCCCTATTGCATTACTTAATTCTGACTACAAGTTACTTAGATCTATTATATTGAAAAGGTTACTGCAGGAAATAGGGATCCTTATTCACAAAGACCAAGTGGGTTTCTTATTTAAACGTAACTCAGCAGCCAAGGTCAGAGAGTTATTTCTGGTCCCTGATTATTTTCACAATTTACGCAAAGATAATATACAAGATCAAGTAGACTCTGCAGTCATTGCGATTGATGCTGAAAAAGCATTTGACCCTGCACACTATTATCTCTTAGTTACGCTTACCCGTTTTGGATTTAAAGATAACTTTCTGTCTTTCGTTAATAGTCTTTGTTAGAATTGTCAACAAAACTTAGTGTTAATCATTGGAATCCAAACTAATTAGTCTTCAAAGAGGCACCTGACAGGGCTGTCCGCTCTCACCCCTTCTATTTGATCTTTCTATTGAGCCCTTAGCCCTTTAGATTAGACAGCAGATCCTTGGGATCAGGATTAGTGCCATAGAACAAAACATTGCTTTATATGCTGACGACGTGCTGGTATATATCTCCAATACTAGATCTAATATCCCAAAGTTATTATCACTTATAGAGATTTTTGGAACTTTTTCGGGCTATAAAATTAACAACTCTAAAACTGAGCTGCTATGGCTTAATAAGAACAATTCCTCTTTAACTGAGACTCCGTTCAAAAATGTCTCCTCATTTAAATATCTTGGAATTAACATATCGTTAAATCCAGGGGACTGGTATAGCCTCAATATTTCCCCGATTTAACTTAAATAACAGATCATATGAGGTGTTTGCAAAATCTTCCATTATCACTAGCAGGGCGTATAGCACTGTTTAAAATGGTTCTTCTCCCAAAAATTATTTATGCTTTGCAAAATGTTCCAGTTATTCTTAAATCCAGGGTTAGGAGGAGCCAGAATACTGCACTTCGATATTTTTTCTAGAGATGCAAAAGACCACGAATTTCCATCAACAAACTTTATCTTCCTAGAAGGTTCGGTGGACTGGCCCTCCCGGAGCTCAATAACTACTGCCTGGTCTTTTTATCACGCATTGTGATAGACTGGATATTGAATAAGGACTACTTTACGAATAATAATCTAGAAGTAAATATTCTTTATCCTCTTCACCCTGTAGCTTTTATACACTGTCCGGTGAGTACAATCCCGAAGCAAGCAAAAACGTTCAGCTCCATATCCTATACTATAAAAGGCCAAGTGTGTTTGTCCGAAGCTGTCATGTGCAGTAGAGACAGCACGAGGACAAACACACCTGGCCTTGGATTCCCTACCTGATCTGCCGACTGCCGTGAGAAGAAGTGGGCGTGGCCGAGCGTGGTGGGGGAGTGGTCAAGCACGAAGCCCTGTGAAGGGGGGTGTTGCCTAGCTTGAAGGTCCGTGAAGGGGCGGGGGCCGTGAAAGGCGTGGAGAGAGCTCAACAGCTCAAAAGAGGGGAGAGGGGGGGAGAGAGAGATCAAGAGGGGAGAATAGACCAGGAGAGGGGAGATGTGGAGAGAGAGAAAGAGAGAGGGGGGGAGAGAAAGAGTAGAGGGGGGGGAGATAGAGGGGGGAGGTAGAGAGGGGAGAGAGAGGGGGGGGAGGTAGAGAGGAGAGGGGAGAGAGAGAGGGAGAGAGACAGAGGAGAGAGAGGGGGGAGAGAGAGAGAGAGAGAGGGGGGGGGAGATAGAGAGGGGAGAGAGAGAGACAGAGGGGGGGGAGATAGAGAGAGGGAGAGAGAGAGGGGCAGAGAGAGAGAGAGAGACAGAGGGGGGGAGAGAGAGATAGGAGAGAGAGGGGAAAGAGAGAGAGAGAGGGGGGAGATAGAGAGAGAGAGGGGAGAGAGAAAGAGAGAGGGGAGAGAGAAAGAGAGAGGGGAGAGAGAGAGGGGAGCGAGAGAGAGGGGAGAGAGAGAGGGGGGGGAGAGAGAGAGAGGGGAGATGGAGAGAGAGAGAGAGAGGGGAGATAGAGAGGAGAGAGAGAGCGCAAAAAGAGGGGGGGAAGAGTGCTAAAAGAGAGGGGGGGGAAGAGAGAGTGCAAAAAGAGAGGGGGGAGAGAGAGAGCGCAAAAGAAGAGGGGGGAGAGAGAGAGCTCAAAAGAGAGGGGGGAGAGAGAGCACAAAAGAGAGGGGGGAGAGAGAGCACAAAAGAGATGGGGGAGAGAGAGCGCAAAAGATAAGGGGGGAGAGAGAGAAAGCAAAAGAGAGTGGGAGGGAGAGAACGCAAGGGGTGGGTACCACTGTACTGCAAAAATGGCCCGGTGTGAGAGGAGAGAGAGAGAGGGGGGGAGAGAGGGAGAAGGGGGAGAGAGAGAGGGGGGAAGAGAGGGAGAGGGGAGAGAGAGAGGGGGAGAGAGAGGGAGAGGGGAGAGAGAGAGAGAGGAGAGAGAGAGGGGGGGGGGGGGGGAGAGAGGAGAAGAGAAAGAGAGGGGGAGAGAGAGAGAGAGAGAGAGGGGAGAGAAGAGACAAAAAGGGGGGAGATAGAGAGAGGGAGAGAGAGAGAGGGCAGAGAGAGAGACAGAGGGGGGGAGATAGAGAGAGGAGAGAGAGATAGGAGAGAGAGAGGTTGAGAGAGAGGAAAGAGAGAGGTTGAGAGAGGGAAAGAGAGGGGAGAGAGAGAGAGGGGGAGAGAGAGAGAGAGTGGAAGAGAGAAAGAGAGAGGGAAGAGAGAAAGAGAGAGGGGGAGCAAGAGAGAGGAGCGAGAGAGAGGGGAGAGAGGGGGAGAGAGGGGAGATGGAGAGAGGGAGAGGGGAGAGAGAGAAAGAGAGAGGGGAGATAGAGAGGGAGAGAGAGAGCGCAAAAGAGGGGGGGAGAGTGCAAAAGAGAGGGGGGAAAGAGAGAGCGCAAAAGAGAGGGGGGGAGTGAGAGAGCGCAAAAAGAGAGGGGGGAGAGAGAGAGAGCTCAAAAAGAGAGGGGGAGGAGAGAGCACAAAAGAGAGGGGGGAGAGAGAGCGCAAAAGAGAGGGGGGAGAGAGAGAAAGCAAAAGAGAGTGGGAGGGAGAGAACGCAAGGGGTGGGACCACTGTACTGCAAAAAATGGCCCGTGTGGAACGTGCTTTAGGGACTAGTACACTATAATTCGAGCTTGGAAAAAGTTGGGTCAAAAACTTGATATCAATATATCCATTCCAAAATTCCAAGGCCTGCGGGGAAATCCAGAATTCCAAGATGGCATCCATTCTCAAATCTTCCAAAAATGGAATGAAGCAGGTTTAACCTTCCTTACTCAGTTCATCGCCCAAGATTCCCAATCTATAAAAACCTTTGATAATTTAGGACAGGAATTTAACCTTAATAATAAGGATTTTTTTTCTCATATCTTCAAGCTAGACATTATCTTCTTACACTTATTAAAAAATTTGGTTGGACCTGGTCGTGGGGGAAGCTTGATAGCTGGCCTGTTTTAGCCCAAAATTACCTTTTCTCTATCTCATCTTGGTATGATCTTTATGGTTAGTCAATCTGGCTGAAACTAATTTATCAAGCATCGCACAAAAATGGAATCTTATGTCTTCTGAGTTAAACATAACGCAGAGCGGGTGAGTCGCTCTATAATTATACTGGAGAAATCCACCTTATCCATGAGCTGGAGGGGAATCTCATATTAAGCTGCTCTATAGAACCTACTACACCCTTTTAAAAGGAATTAACTGGCACCATTTTAAATTTTAATAAATGTCCATAATATGCACTTCTGACAGCAGATTTAAATTCATATGATCCTGCCCTCGGATAAAGCAGTTTTGGCAGAAAATAGAATTTGGCTTATTAATGTATTAAAAATACCAATTCTCTCTCTCCTCTCTGGCAGAGGTTGTTTTTTTCACAGATGGCATTTTATCTTTCGAACATAAAGACCAAGAATATGACACTTCTGGCAGCAAGAAGCTTATTTTTTCTAAATGGTGGGATAATCTGTACCCAGTATCTTAGAAATCAAAAATTATTTGAAAAAACAATGTATCATAGAACAGCTAAACACCAATTTAACTGAACAAGAAATAATTCTTTTTTTTAAAAAAATGGGTCTATATTCATCAGAAATTTCCACCCGAGGAAATAGACCATCTAATATACCCTTTTAGACATTCAGAGATAGTTCTTCTTGATCTTTGGTAATAGAGGGGCTTTTTTTCTTTCTTTCTCTTCCTCCCCCTCTCCTCCTTCCTCAGGGCCTGTGGTTATAATTTTTTTTTCCCCTCTTGTCTCTTTCTCCCAATCAAAGAAATATGGCCTTTTTTTTTTTTTGAGAGGTCTTTCTCCAGAGTTGTTAATCTTATTCAATATTAATGGTTTTGCTCTTTTGTTTGCACAATGTGACACTAGTCTGCAGAGATGAAAGAACTAGAAATTGCGAAGTTTATCTTTTGTTTATTCAAACTTATCTGTGATGTAACAGCCATGATTGTATACTTTTATCACTATGATTAACTTTACTATTCTTTTTTTATACTCTTCTATGCCTTTGAAGCATTCCTGTCTGTACTGTTGCAAACAAAACCTCAATAAAATTATTAAAATTAAATGATAACAACAGCATTGAATTGGTGACTTCCGGAAAGGTCTGATTAGTCTCAAAGTCTAAAGAAAGATGTGAATAATCAGTAGTAAGGTCAAAATGTCCTAAAAAGGGAACAGGCAATGGACACGCACACACACACAGACAAACTCAAACACAAACTTGCACATACACCCAAGGGAAACACCGACAGAGACAGCCTCAGAAAACACACAAAAACATACACTCAAAGAGAGACACCCACAGAAAACACACAAAGACATACACACACACACACCCTCACTGAGACATTCACAAAAAACACAAAGACATACACACACTCTCACAGAGACACCCACAGAAAACACACAGACATACGCATACACCCTCACAGAGACATCCACATAAAATACAGGACATACATACATACATACAGTACACACACCCTCACAGGGGACATCCACAGGAAAGAACACAAAGACAGTACACACCCACCCTCACAGAGGCATCCAGAGAAATTATACAAAGACATGCATACACATATACTCACAGAGACACCCATATAAAAAGCACAAAGACATACACACACACACCCTCACAGACATAAATGCACAAAGACATACACACCCACCCTCACAGAGAGACCCACAGAAAAAAATACATACACACACATAGAGACACAAACAAAAGCACAAAGACATAAACACAGACACCCACAGAAACACTCACAGGAGGTAACATTTCTTGCACATTGCATCCAATAATCAACAGTGTGTGACATGCATGATAAAAAAAATGCAGAAATTAAGAGATCACTTTTTAAAGAATTATATTTGTAAATGTGCAAAGAAAAATAATTCTGTGAATTCAAAATTGTACATTAATAATCTGGGTAGATGGCAAGATGAAAAAAGTACTTTTGAAAGGTTGACATATGTTTGTTTGTTTTTCCCCATTTTCCCCAACCAAGAGCACCACTTCAAATATGGTATACAAATGTTCCCATCTGTCAGCTGTATTTATGGATTTTGAAAATTCTGTACTCTATATGGTCTTGGTGGAACCATAAGCTGTGGTACTCAGTCTCATACCATTAGATCTGGTTAAATGCAGGATTGTCAGGGTGCCAGGAAGTCAGACTGAGACGAGAAGTGCAAAAATAATCACACCTTTATTAATAGGCAAAAAAATACTAAAAGAGTCCACATTCAAATAACAAGCCAGGAATCAAAACCAGAGCTGGTAGTCAGACAAGCCGAGTCAGGAGCCAAAGCGAATAGTCAGATGAGCCGAGTCAAGAGTCAAAGCGAGTAGTCAGACGAGCCAGAATCAGGAACAAGGAGAACAGCAGAGTCAGGAACAAGCCAGGGATCAGGAACCAGGAGGGACGTCAGACAGCCAGGTAATACACAGGAGCTCTCATAAACAGGTCTGAGACAACGCAAGGGCAAAGCATACTGAACAGAGGCCCTTTAAATAATAAGTGATGACATCACAATTCTGAGTGCATCCTATCTCACACGGATGATGTACACCAGTCTGGCCATAAAAGGAAGTGCAGGAAATGAGCAGCATCACACAGTATGCACCAGAGTAAGCAAGAGAGGTGAGTAAAATGGCTACCAGCAGCACAATGCAAACACAGCAGGGAAAAACCCTGATAGTACCCTCCCCTCATCGACCCCTCCCCCGCGGGAGGACAAAAGGCTTATTGGGGAAACAGGCATGGAAGGCACGGAGGAGGGCAGGAGCATGAACATCAGAGGAGGGAACCCATGAATGCTCCTCCGGACCGTAGCCCCTCCAGTGAACCAAATACTGTAATGCAGCCCCTGGACATACTAGAGTCCAATAATGCTGCTGACCTCATACTCCTCATTGGTTGTCAACAAAGATAGGACTTTGAAGAAGCAACACAGTGTTAAACCGATTACAAATCAAGGTTTCAAGAGGGAGACATGAAAAACATTGGAGTATGCGCATTGCAGGAGGAAGGTCAAGAGTGAAGGCCACAGAGTGTCGGAGTATTCGAAAAGGACCAACATAAGGGGGAGCCAGTTTATTTGGAAGGCACACGAAGGTTCAAGTTCCGGAGGACAGCCAAACTCTCACCAACCTGGAAGGGAAGGCACGGGCAGATGCCTACGATCAGCCTGGAGCTTTTGGCGCTGCATAGAAGGATGAAGACAATCCTGAATCTGCACCCACATGGAACAGAGATGCTCCTCCAAAGCAGGAATACTCTGAGACATGATGGAATCGGGGCAACAAGGATGGTTGAAACCCATAATTCGGCATGAATGGGGGTAACTTGGAGGAAGCATTAATAGCACTATTACGAGCAAACTCTGTCCAAGGTAACAGTTTAGACCAATTATTTTGGTGATCTGAGACATAGCAACGGGGGAACTGTTCCAGAGCTTGATTAGGACAGTTCCTGCAGCCCCATTGGATTGAGGTGATATGCCGAGGAGAAGGAAAGCTGGATCCCCATTTGAGCACAAAAGGAACACCAAAATCTGGAGACAAACTGGCTGTCCCGGTCCGACACTATCTCCTTGGGTAACCCATGTAAATGGAAGACCTCCCCGGGCGAAAAATTGGAAACAAGCTCGCTGAGCGGTAGAGGCAACTTCCTCAAGGGAATGCAATGGGACATTTTAGGAAAAAAACAGTCAACCACCATAAGGATAACAGTATTGCCATTGGGAAACAGGGAGCTCAACAATGAAGTCAATGGAAAGATGTGTCCAAGGACGCTCGCCCATTAGGCAATAGGTTGAAGAAGACCCACAGGAAGACGTTGAGGAGTCTTATTCTGTGGCACAAACTGAGCAGGAGGCAACATATGCAGCAACATCAGAACGAAGAGATGCTACCAGAATTGTCGAGTGACAGACCAAATCATTTGGTTCTTTGCCTGGGTGAACCTGCGGCTTTAGTGGTTAAGTGTGCAAATGTGTTTAGTTCGAAGATTCTCAGGGAACAAAACACTTACCACTAGGTTTTCTCAGGATGTGAATTGGATTGTGCAGCCAGGATCTCCTCCCCCAAGGGAGAAGTCAAATTTAGTACTTATGGTAGCAAAAAAAATGGTCAGGAGGTATAACAGGAGTAAGTACAGACTTCTCTTGGACAGAGGCGAAAAATTGTCGAGAGAGGGCATTCATCCCTAACATTCTTACTACCTAGTCAAGTAGGAGACCACATAATTAAACCAAGACAAAAATAGCGCCCATAGCTGGCCTGTTGGGGCGACAAACTTTTTGCTTCAGATAGATAAGGTTAATTCTTGTGGTCAGTAAGGAATGAGCACTGGCACGCTAGTACCCTCGAGACGATGCCGTCCATTCCTTGAGTGCCAAAATTATGCCACTAATTCCCTGTCAAACAATTCATAATTGCACTCCGCTGAAGACAATTTCTTAGAAAAGAAACCACAACGGATGCAAGGAACCTTAAGAACAAAATGCAGGACAGGGGTTTAGGATGACCAGAACTGGAGCGGCAGCAAAGGCAGTCTTAAAGACTATCAAAGGCCTTAATGGCAGTATGGTGACCAATGAATGGATCATTCTCTTTACGGTCATGTCTGTGAAAGGCCTTGACCAAGGAAGAAAAGTTTTTAATAAACTTTCTATAGTAATTGGCAAACCCCAAAAAACATTGAATAGACCGAAGACCAACTGGGCGAAGCCACTGCACGAGCTGCAGATAACTTGTCAGGATCCATGGAGAACCCTGCAACGGAGATAACATAACCTAGGAAGGTTACTTGAGTCTGATGGAACTCACATTTCTCGAGTTTACAAAACAGGCCGTTCTCACGTAGTCTCTGAAGAACCCATGTAACAACAGAACGATGAGCCTAAAGTGTGGGTGAGTGTATGAGGATGTCGTCTAAGTACACCACAACACACTGTTGCAACATATCTCGTCGGACATCATTAATAAATTCCTGGAAAACAGCAGGAGCATTACATAGGCCAAAGGGCATTACAAGATACTCATAATGCCCGCTCCTGGTGTTAAATGCTGTTTTCTATTCGTAGCCCTCCTTGATCCTAACGAGATTGTATGCTCCTCTCAAATCAAGTTTAGTAAAGACCGTAGCTCCCTTGAGCTTACCCTATTCCGTAATGAGCAGAATAGGGTAAGCATTCTTAATGGTAAACGATTAAGACCCATGTTATAATCAATACATGGGTCTTAACTCGCCACCCTTTTTCTTCACAAAGAAGCCAGCCCCCTGCAGGAGAGCAGGATTTGCAGATGATCCCTCGCGACAGAGCATCGCAACATACTCCTCTATGCAAAATTCTCCACACCAGACAGAGGGGAATCCCTGGCCCCGTGGAGGGTAAGGGTTGCAGGTCTATGGCACAATCGTAAGACCGGTGAGGAGGCAACGTACCGGCACGCACCTTGTCAGAAAACGTCTAGGAACTCTCGTACTCCTCTGGCAATTGAGATCCCGAAGACGTGCACAAGACTTTAACTGTTTTTCTGAAGACAAGTGGAAATACATTGCGGAGACCATGACAAATTTTCGGACCTGTGCCAGTCGAGACTGGGATTGTGCTTTTGGAGCAAGGGATAACCCAGAATAACCGGAAAATGCAAAGAGTTTATCACCAAAACTTGAGGGTTTCAAAATGGAGAGCCCCGACAGCCATGGATAACGGAGCAGTTTCGTGAGTAACGAGTGCGGGTTGAAGGGGCCTGCCATCAATGGCCTCAATAGCAAGCAGAACGGACCGAGGCAAAACAGAGATGGAGTGCTTTGATACAAAAGCACTGTCAATGAAATAGCCCACAGCACCGGAGTTAACAAGAGCCTGGGTGACTATGGAGGAGTCCACTCAGGAAAGGACAACCATGACCAAAGGTTTCTCCTTTAGTGGTTGCGGGGACGAGGATAAACCACCCAAGGTCTGCCCCCGACAGGACCTTAGGTGTGAGCGCTTCCCGGCCGTGTAGGACAAGACTTCAAAAGGTGGCCCTGTAACCCACAATAGAGGCAGAGCCCCTCCCTCCCTCCTTCTAAAGGCTCGCTCTGCCATGGAGAAACTCGTGAATTCTAACTGCATCAGCTCAGCAGTACCTGGTGACTCGGGACCAGAAGGCATGGGAGGAGAGGGAGGCATGGGTGGGAACGAACACGTAGGAGACAACGAAAAAGGAGGCTTCCACAAGCGATCCTTGAAAGAGTGCCTCTCACTTAGTCTGATGTCAGTTAGGATCAAAAAAGACACCAAATGCCGTCGAGATCTTCTGGTAAATCTCTGGCAGCAATTTTGTTTTTAATCGTATCAGAGAGCCCATGAAAGAAGGCGGCAACAAGGGCTTTATTGTTCCAACCTACCTCTGCGGCAAGCGTACGGAACTCAATGGCATACTGAACAACAGATCTTGTACCTTGCTGAATGGACATGAGTCGTTTAGCAGCAGAGGAGGAGCGAGCCAGAACATCAAATACCCTTCGAAAAGGGTAATTTGAACTCACAGGTTTATTAGTCTCCCACAAGGGATTAGCCCAGGCAAGAGCTGTGTCAGAGAGTAACAAGATGAGAAATTCCACCTTAGCTCTGTCAGAGGGAAACGCCTGAGGTAACATCTCAAAGAAAATGCCCACCTGGTTCAAAAACCCTCTGCACTGATTAGGATCGCCTCCATATCGCTGAGGTAGAGGTGCAGAACCGGACATGCTCCTGGTAGGACTAGGTGCAGCAGCGGAAACAGGAGCAGCCATTACTTGCGGAACACTTTGGTCCAAATGTGCAGTGCGAGTCAGCAGGCTTTGCAGGGCTAGTGCAAATTGATCCAAGCGGTGATCCTGTTCATCCATCCTGGAAATGATGGCAGGTAAAGGGGGATTATTAGCACCATCAGGATTCATGGCCCTTGAGTAATGTCAGGGTGCCCGGAATCAGACTGAGATGAGAAGTGCAAAAAAAATCACACCTTTATTAATAGCAAAAAATAATAAAAAGTCCACAAGTCAAATAACAAGCTAGGAATCAAAACCAGAGCTGGTAGTCAGACGAGCCGAGTCAGGAGCCAAAGCGAATTACTAAGACGAGCCGAGTCAGGAGCCAAAGCGAGTAGTCAGACGAGCCGAATCAGGAACAGAGGAGAACAGGAACAAGCCAGGGATCAGGAACCAGGAGGGACGACAGACAGCCAGGTAATACACAGGAGCTCTCACAAACAGGTCTGAGACTAACGCACAGGGCAAAGCATACTGAACAGAGGCCCTTTAAATAATAAGTGATGACATCACAATTCTGAGACTGCATCCTGTCTCACACGGAAGGATGTACGCCAGTCTGGCCATAAAAGGAAGTGCAGGAAATGAGCAGCATCACACAGTATGCATCAGAGTCCGCAAGAGAGGTGAGTAAAATGGGCTTGCCAGCAGCACTTGGCAAACACAGCAGGAAAAACCCTGACAAGGATTTAGGTCTTGTTTGTATGTATTTCAAAATTAAGTCAGCTGTAGTGTAAACTGAACAGTGTAAGTTAACCTGTCTCTTTAAAACACTAAGCAATCTTAGTCTGAGAGGTATAACATTTTATTCAGATGTAAAAATCTAGATAAAATGCCTCCTTGCATCTGCAAGTCCTTGCATAGAAGGTGGCAGTAAACACTGGAATGTAATTAAAATAGATATATATTATAAAAAAAAACCCTAATATCTGCCCAAAAGGTGGGCCGCCTACGCATTTGTGGTGATTGAGGAGGAAACATTTCTGCACATGGCTTTAAATATAGAATTTCTACAGCAATTGTCAAATAATCATAAATACACTGCTTAAATTGCTAAAAAAAATTGTTGGGTTTTTTATGGACCCCTGGCCCCACCATACAACTACTACCACACTGAAGTTACAATCCAAAATTGCACAAAGAAATAAGTAAAAAATACTAAGTAAGTCCCTACCTCCTCTGCAAAGGAAAGTGATCTGCTGTTTGACTCGGACATTGATAAATTCTCATCAATCCTGCCCCTTGCACATTCACGCAATCGGCCGCTAGCAAGGGGTGTCAATCAACCTGATCATATCCGATCGTATCCGATCGGGGTGATTGCTGTCCACTCGCCTCAGGAGTGTGGCGGACGAGTTAAGGCTTGCACGGGAATCAGATGCATTGGGGCCAATTGACGGCTTGATAAATCAGCCTCCAAGCCTGAATCATTCAAGAAAATGTGAAATAATACAAGGGCAATAAACAGAAAATAAAATCTGCCCTAAAGGCACCACGAGAACAACTACTGCAATACAAAATGAGGGAAAGCACAACACGCACCCCTTTAGTAGTCACATACAACCCTACTCCAAAGAACATACGCAAAATCATAAAAGATCAACAGACAATGCTTGAAGAGGATACCACAATTAAAGAAATGCCCCCCTCCTCCCAATATTGGCATTTAAACCACAACCTAACCGGAAACACAAACTGATACATAGTAAATTGAGCTCAGCCCAGTGATAACATACGGAATGGCAACAAACACTGCAATAAAGCTCTGCAAGAGGCATCCACAAGAGAAAGAGGCTGACGATACACCTACTTCAAGAGGCACAAAGGCCTACAAAGCGTGAAAAAGCGATTTACACTGTAGTAGCTGTCCTCCCTCTTTGGGGGTTCTTTACTAGCCTCATTTGATTGAATTTGACTCCTGTGAGTATGAAACCCATAGTTTGGTCAATAAGCGTGTTAACCGTTAGATTTAACTGTTTGACGGCTTAATTTAATGATTTGGATGGTTTTTCAGATTTATAATAATTATTGCCTATGTTTAATTAATGTAAATGTTACAGACACTGTTTGCATATGCACTTGTGATTTGTATGAAAAATCTTTCTTGTGGTATTTTAGTTGGAGAAAAATTTGTTTCCCTTTATCACTTAGAGCAGCTAAACACCAGTTTTGCACAAAATAGAAGCAGATTAGCACTACCTAACATTCATGCACACATACACTTACAGTGTCACACCTCACTATTATGTACACATAAAGTCACAATCTCACACGCACACAATGCTCTCTCACACCTCACATTCATGCACACATACACTCACAGTGTCATACCTCACTATTATGTACACATAAAGTCACAATCTCACACAAAACACATGCTCTCTCACACCTCACATTCATGCACACATACACTCACAGTGTCACAACACACCTCACTATTATTACACATAAGAGTCACAATCTCACACGCACACATGCTCTCTCACACCTCACATTCATGCTCACATACACTTACAAGTGCACCACAAACTCTCATGCACACACACATCTTTTTTCACACCTCACTATCATACACTCAGTCTCACACACATGCTCTCTTCACCACCTCACATTCATGCACACATACACTCACAGTGTCACACCTCACTATTATGTACACATAAAGTCACAATCTCACACGCACACATACACTCTCACACCTCACATTCATGCACACATACACTTACAAGTGCACCACTAACTCTCATGCACACATAAACTCACATTCGCACACACACATCATTTTCACACCTCACTATCATACACTGAAGAACCCATAGTAACAACAGAACGATGAGCCTAGAAGTGGTGGTGAGTGTATGAGGATGTCGTCTAAGTACACCACAACACACTGTTGCAGACATATCTCGTCGGAACATCATTAATAAATTCCTGGGAAAACAGCAGGAGCATTACATAGGCCAAAGGGCATTACAAGATACTCATAATGCCCGCTCCTGGAGTTAAATGCTGTTTTCTATTCGTAGCCCTCCTTGATCCTAACGAGATTGTATGCTCCTCTCAAATCAAGTTTTAGTAAAGACCGTAGCTCCCTTGAGCTTACCCTATTCCGTAATGAGCAGAATAGGGTAAGCATTCTTAATGGTAAGCGATTAAGACCCATGTATAATCAATACATGGTCTTAACTCGCCACCGCTTTTTCTTCACAAAGAAGCCAGCCCCTGCAGGAGAGCAGATTTGCCAGATTGATCCCTCGCGACAGAGTATCGGCAACATATCTCCTCTATAGCAAAATTCTCCACAACAGACAGAGGGAAACCCTGGCCCCGTGGAGGTAAGGGTTGCAGGTCTATGCACAATCGTAAGACCGGTGAGGAGGCAACGTACCGCACGCACCTTGTCAAAAACGTCTAGGAACTCTCGGTACTCCTCTGGGCAATTGAGATACCGAAGACGTGCACAAGACTTTAACTGGTTTCTGAAGACAAGTGGAAATACATTGCGGAGACCATGACAAATTTTCGGACCTGTGCCAGTCGAGACTGGGATTGTGCTTTTGGAGCAAGGGATAACCCAGAATAACCGGAAAATGCAAAGAGTTTATCACCAAAACGTGAGGGTTTCAAAATGGAGAGCCCCGACAGCCATGGATAACGGGAGCAGTTTCGTGAGTAACGAGTGCGGGGTTGAAGGGGCCTGCCATCAATGGCCTCATAGCAAGCAGAAACTGACCGAGGCAAAACAGAAATGGAGTGCTTTGATACAAAAGCACTGTCAATGAAATAGCCCACAGCACCGGAGTTAACAAGAGCCTGGGTGACTATGGAGGAGTCCACTCAGGAAAGGACAACCATGACCAAAGGTTTCTCCTTTAGTGGTTGCGGGGGACGAGGATAAACCACCCAAGGTCTGGCCCCCGACAGGACCTTAGGTGTGAGCGCTTCCCGGCCGTGTAGGACAAAGACTTCAAAAGGTGGCCCTGTAACCCACAATAGAGGCAGAGCCCCTCCTCCCTCCTTCTAAAGGCTCGCTCTGCCATGGAGAAACTCGTGAATTCTAACTGCATCAGCTCAGCAGTACCTGGTGACTCGGGACCAGAAGGCATGGGAGGAGAGGGAGGCATGGGTGGGAACGAACACGTAGGAGACAACGAAAAAGGAGGCTTCCACAAGCGATCCTTGAAAGAGTGCCTCTCACTTAGTCTGATGTCAGTTAGGATCAAAAAAGACACCAATGCCTCGACATCTTCTGGTAAATCTCTGGCAGCAATTTTGTTTTTAATCGTATCAGAGAGCCCATGAAAGAAGGCGGCAACAAGGGCTTTATTGTTCCAACCTACCTCTGCGGCAAGCGTACGGAACTCAATGGCATACTGAACAACAGATCTTGTACCTTGCTGAATGGACATGAGTCGTTTAGCAGCAGAGGAGGAGCGAGCCAGAACATCAAATACCCTTCGAAAAGGGTAATTTGAACTCACAGGTTTATTAGTCTCCCACAAGGGATTAGCCCAGGCAAGAGCTGTGTCAGAGAGTAACAAGATGAGAAATTCCACCTTAGCTCTGTCAGAGGGAAACGCCTGAGGTAACATCTCAAAGAAAATGCCCACCTGGTTCAAAAACCCTCTGCACTGATTAGGATCGCCTCCATATCGCTGAGGTAGAGGTGCAGACCGTACATGCTCCATGGTAGGACTAGGTGCAGCATGCGGAAACAGGAGCAGCCATTACTTGCGGAACACTTTGGTCCAAATGTGCAGTGCGAGTCAGCCAGGCTTTGCAGGGCTAGTGCAAATTGATCCAAGCGGTGATCCTGTTCATCCATCCTGGAAATGATGGCAGGTAAAGGGGGATTATTAGCACCATCAGGATTCATGGCCCTTGAGTAATGTCAGGGTGCCCGGAATCAGACTGAGATGAGAAGTGCAAAAAAAATCACACCTTTATTAATAGCAAAAAATAATAAAAAGTCCACAAGTCAAATAACAAGCTAGGAATCAAAACCAGAGCTGGTAGTCAGACGAGCCGAGTCAGGAGCCAAAGCGAATACTAAGACGAGCCGAGTCAGGAGCCAAAGCGAGTAGTCAGACGAGCCGGAATCAGGAACAAGGAGAACAGGAACAAGCCAGGGATCAGGAACCAGGAGGGACGACAGACAGCCAGGTAATACACAGGAGCTCTCACAAACAGGTCTGAGACAACGCAAGGGCAAAGCATACTGAACAGAGGCCCTTTAAATAATAAGTGATGACATCACAATTCTGAGACTGCATCCTGTCTCACACGGATGATGTACGCCAGTCTGGCCATAAAAGGAAGTGCAGGAAATGAGCAGCATCACACAGTATGCATCAGAGTCCGCAAGAGAGGTGAGTAAAATGGCTGCCAGCAGCACATGGCAAACACAGCAGGGAAAAACCCTGACAAGGATTTAGTCTTGTTTGTATGTATTTCAAAATTAAGTCAGCTGTAGTGTAAACTGAACAGTGTTAAGTTAACCTGTCTCTTTTAAAACACTAAGCAATCTTAGTCTGAGAGTATAACATTTTATTCAGATGTAAAAATCTTAGATAAAATGCCTCCTTGCATCTGGCAAGTCCTTGCATAAAGGGGCAGTAAACTGGAATGTAATTAAAATATATATATTAATAAAAAAAAAAACTAATATCTGCCAAAAGGGCGCCTACCATTTGTGTATTGAGGAGGAAACATTTCTGCATGGCTTTAAATATAGAATTTCTACAGCATTGTCAAATAATCATAAATACACTGCTGTAAATTGCTAAAAAAATGTGTTTTTATGGACCCCTGGCCCCACCATACAACTACTACCACACTGAAGTTACAATCCAAAATTGCACAAAGAAATAAATAAAAAATACTAAGTAAGTCCTACCTCCTCTGCAAAGGAAAGTGATCTGCTGTTTGACTCGGACATTGATAAATTCTCATGCAATCCTGCCCCTTGCACATTCACGGCCAATCGGCCGCTAGCAAGGGGTGTCAATCAACCTGATCATATCCGATCGTATCCGATCGGGGTGATTGCTGTCCACCGCCTCAGAGGTGGCGGACGAGTTAAGGCTTGCACGGGAATCAGATGCATTGGGGCCAATTGACGGCTTGATAAATCAGCCTCCAAGCCTGAATCATTCAAGAAAATGTGAAATAATACAAGGGCAATAAACAAGAAAATAAAATCTGCCCTAAAGGCACCACGAGAACAACTACTGCAATACAAAATGAGGGAAAGCACAACACGCACCCCTTTAGTAGTCACATACAACCCTACTCCAAAGAACATACGCAAAATCATAAAAGATCAACAGACAATGCTTGAAGAGGATACCACAATTAAAGAAATGCCCCCCTCCTCCCAATATTGGCATTTAAACCACAACCTAACCGGAAACACAAACTGATACATAGTAAATTGAGCTCAGCCCATGATAACATACGGAATGGCAACAAACACTGCAATAAAGCTCTGCAAGAGGCATCCACAAGAGAAAGAGGCTGACGATACACCTACTTCAAGAGGCACAAAGGCCTACAAAGCGTGAAAAGCGATTTACACTGTAGGTAGCTGTCCTCCCTCTTTGTGGGTTCTTTACTAGCCTCATTTGATTGAATTTGACTCCTGTGAGTATGAACCCATAGTTGGTCAATAAGCGTGTTAACCATTAGATTTAACTGTTTGACGGCTTAATTTAATGATTTGGATGGTTTTTCAGATTTATAATAATTATTGCCTATGTTTAATTAATGTAAATGTTACAGACACTGTTTGCATATGCACTTGTGATTTGTATGAAAAATCTTTCTTTGTGGTATTTTAGTTGGAGAAAATTTGTTCCCTTTATCACTTAGAGCAGCTAAACATCAGTTTTGCACAAAATAGAAGCAGATTAGCACTACCTAACATTCATGCACACATACACTTACAGTGTCACACCTCACTATTATGTACACATAAAGTCACAATCTCACACGCACACATGCTCTCTCACACCTCACATTCATGCACACATACACTCACAGTGTCATACCTCACTATTATGTACACATAAAGTCACAATCTCACACAAACACATGCTCTCTCACACCTCACATTCATGCACACATACACTTACAGTGTCACACCTCACTATTATGTACACATAAAGTCACAATCTCACACGCACACATGCTCTCTCACTCCTCACTATTATGTACACATAAAGTCACAATCTCACACGCACACATGCTCTCTCACACCTCACATTCATGCACACATACACTCACAGTGTCACACCTCACTATTATGTACACATAAAGTCACAATCTCACACGCACACATGCTCTCTCACACCTCACATTCATGCACATATACACTTACAAGTGCACCACTAACTCTCATGCACACACACATCTTTTTTCACACCTCACTATCATACACTCAGTCTCACACACATGCTCTCTCACACCTCACATTCATGCACACATACACTCACAGTGTCACACCTCACTATTATGTACACATAAAGTCACAATCTCACACGCACACATACACTCTCACACCTCACATTCATGCACACATACACTTACAAGTGCACCACTAACTCTCATGCACACATAAACTCACATTCGCACACACACATCTTTTTTCACACCTCACTATCATACACTCAGTCTCACACACATGCTCTCTCACATCTCACTATTATGTACATAGACACACAAGCTCATTAATACCTCACTATCATGTATACACACTAACTCACAGTGTCACACCTTACTATCATGCACACATACACTCAGTGTCACAACTCTCTATCATGCACACATACACTCAGTGTCACAACTCACTATCATGCACACATACACTCAGTGTCACAACTCACTATCATGCACACATACACTCAGTGTCACATCTCACTATCATGCACACATACACTCAGTGTCACAACTCACTATCATGCACACATACACTCAGTGTCACAACTCACTATCATGCACACATACACTCACAGTGTCACAACTCTCTATCATGCACACATACACTCACAGTGTCACACAAACATGCTCTCTCATACCTCACATTCATGCACACATACACTCACAGATGTTACACCTGACTCTCTTGCACACACACACGAACATACACACACACATGCTCTCCCACAGCTGTGGGATGTTCACGTGCACATTATTTCATAACCTCAGCATTAAGAGATGGTTGATATCATGCCAAGATTACTATCGCTTTTCTATATTTACTATTCATAGAAGATAATTTTGCTGATTAACTTTTCACTCTTATAAATTCAATATTAATTACACATCACAATGTTTGTTGTTTGATATACTATATTCATAACATTATTTACATATGTTTGTATGAAGCACATTCATAACAGCTTGTTTTACTTGCACATAATGATCCTGAACAACCAGAAACATAGTATAAGTCTGCCCTGCAGTATATCAAATGCTCTCTCACACCTCACTTTCATGCATATATTCACTCACATAGTTTCACACACTTTACTATCATGCTCACATACACTCACACAGTCTTACACACACATGCCTCTCACTCCTCACTATCATCCACACTCACACAATCTCACACACACACACACACACCTCTCACTCCTCACTATCATCCACACTCACACAAACATGCCTCTCACTCCTCACTATCATGCACACTCACACAGTCTCACACACACATGCCTCTCACTCCTCACTATCATCCACACTCACACAATCTCACACACACACCTCTCACTCCTCACTATCATCCACACTCACACAAACATGCCTCTCACTCCTCACTATCATGCACACTCACACAGTCTCACACACACATGCCTCTCACTCCTCACTATCATGCACACTCACACAGTCTCACACACACATGCCTCTCACTCCTCACTATCATGCACACTCACACAGTCTCACACACACATGCCTCTCACTCCTCACTATCATGCACACTCACACAATCTCACACATACATGCCTCTCACTCCTCACTATCATGCACACTCACACAATCTCACACATACATGCCTCTCACTCCTCACTATCATGCACACTCACACAATCTCACACATACATGCCTCTCACTCCTCACTATCATCCACACTCACACAATCTCACACACACATGCCTCTCACTCCTCACTATCATGCACACTCACACAATCTCAAACACACATGCCTCTCACTCCTCACTATCATGCACACTCACACAGTATCACACACACATGCCTCTCACTCCTCACTATCATGCACACTCACACAGTCTCACACACACATGCCTCTCACTCCTCACTATCATGCACACTCACACAATTTCAAACACACATGCCTCTCACTCCTCACTATCATGCACACTCACACAGTATCACACACACATGCCTCTCACTCCTCACTATCATGCACACTCACACAGTCTGACACACACATGCCTCTCACTCCTCACTATCATGCACACTCACACAGTCTCACACACACATGCCTCTCACTCCTCACTATCTTGCACACTCACACAGTCTCATACATACATGACTCTCACTCCTCACTATCATGCACACTCACAATCTCACACACACATGCCTCTCACTCCTCACTATCATGCACACTCACAGTCTCATACACATATGCCTCTCACTCCTCACTATCATGCACACTCACACAGTCTCACACACACACATGCCTCTCACTCCTCACTATCATCCACACTCACACAATCTCACACATACATGCCTTCCACTCCTCTCTATCATGCACACTCACACAGTCTCACACACACATACCTCTCACTCCTCACTATCATCCACACTCACACAATCTCACACACACATGCCTCTCACTCCTCACTATCATGCACACTCACAGTCTCACACACACATGCCTCTCACTCCTCACTATCATCCACACTCACACAATCTCACACATACATGCCTCCCACTCCTCACTATCATCCACACTCACACAAACATGCCTCTCACTCCTCACTATCATGCACACTCACAGTCTAACACACGCACATGCCTCTCACTCCTCACTATCATGCACACTCACAGTCTCACACACACATGCCTCTCACTCCTCACTATCATGCACACTCACACAGTCTCATAACACATGCCTCTCACTCCTCACTATCATGCACACTCACACAGTGTCATACACACATGCCTCTCACTCCTCACTATCATGCACACTCACACAGTCTCATACACACATGCCTCTCACTCCTCACTATCATGCACACTCACACAATCTCATACACACATGCCTCTCACTCCTATCATGCACACTCACACAGTCTCACACACACACAAGCCTCTCACTCCTCACTATCATGCACACTCACACAATCTCACACACACATGCCTCTCACTCCTCACTATCATGCACACTCAAACAATCACACATAATGCCTCTCACTCCTCACTATCATGCACACTCACACAGTGTCAAACACACATGCCTCTCACTCCTCACTATCATGCACACTCACACAATATCACACACACATGCCTCTCACTCCTCACTATCATGCACACTCACACATACATCCCTCTCACTCCTCACTATCATGCACACTCACACAGTCTCACACATAAATGCCTCTCACTCCTCACTATCATGCACACTCACACAATATCACACACACATGCCTCTCACTCCTCACTATCATGCACACTCACACAGTCTCTCACACACACATGCCTCTCACTCCTAACTATCATGCACACTCACACAATCTCACACACACATGCCTCTCACTCCTCACTATCATGCACACTCACACAATCTCACACACACATGCCTTTCACTCCTCACTATCATGCACACTCACACAGTCTCATACACACATGCCTCTCACTCGTCACTATCATGCACACTCACACAGTCTCATACACACATGCCTCTCGCTCCTCACTATCATGCACACTCACACAGTCTCACACACAAACATGCCTCTCACTCCTAACTATCATGCACACTCACACAATCTCACACACACATGCCTCTCACTCCTCACTATCATGCACACTTACACAGTCTCATACACACATGCCTCTCACTCTTAACTATCATGCACATTCACACAATCTTACACACACATGCCTCTCACGCCTCACTATCATGTACACTCATACAATCTCACACACACACATTTCTCTCACTCCTCACTATCATGCACACTCACAAAGTCTCATACACACATGCCTCTCACTCTTAACTATCATGCACACTCACACAATCTCACACACACATGCCTCTCACTCCTCACTATCACGTACACTCACACAATCTCACACACACATGCCTCTCACTCCTCACTATCATGCACACTCACACAGTCTCATACACACATGCCTCTCACTCCGTCCTAACTATCGTGTGCACTCACACAAACACATGCCTCTCACTCCTCACTATCATGCACACTCACACAATCTCACACACACATGCCTCTCGCTACTCACTATCATGCACACTCACACAGTCTCATACACACATGCCTCTCACTCCTAACTATCATGCACACTCACACAATCTCACACACATGCCTCTCACTCCTCACTATCATATACACTCACACAATCTCACACACACATGCCTCTCACTCCTCACTATCATGCACACTCACACAGTCTTACACACACATGCCTCTCACTCCTCACTATCATGCACACTCACACAATCTCAAACACACATGCCTCTCACTCCTCACTATCATGCACACTCACACAGTATCACACACACATGCCTCTCACTCCTCACTATCATCCACACTCACACAGTCTCACACACACATGCCTCTCACTCTTCACTATCTTGCACACTCACACAGTCTCATACACACATGCCTCTTACTCCTCACTATCATGCACACTCACACAGTCTCATACACACATGACTCTCACTCCTCACTATCATGCACACTCACAATCTCACACGCACATGCCTCTCACTCCTCACTATCATGCACACTCACACAGTCTCATACACATATGCCTCTCACTCCTCACTATCATGCACACTCACACAGTCTCACACACACACATATGCCTCTCACTCCTCACTATCATGCACACTCACAGTCTCACACACACATGCCTCTCACTCCTCACTTTTATGCACACTCACACAGTCTCACACACACATGCCTCTCACTCCTCACTATCATGCACACTCGCACAGTCTCACACAAACATGCCTCTCACTCCTCACTATCATGCACACTCACACAATCTCACACACACATGCCTCTTACTCCTCACTATCATGCACACTCACACAGTCTCATACACATATGCCTCTCACTCCTCACTATCATGCACACTCACACAGTCTCACACACACACACACATATGCCTCTCACTCCTCACTATCATTCACACTCACAGTCTCACACACACATGCCTCTCACTCCTCACTTTTATGCACACTCACACAGTCTCACACACACATGCCTCTCACTCCTCACTATCATGCACACTCCCACAATCTCAGACACACATGCCTCTCACTCCTCACTATCATGCACACTCACGCAATCTCACACACACATGCCTGTCACTCCTCACTATCATGCACATTCACACGGTCTCACACTCACATGCCCCTCACTCCTCACTATCATGCACACTCACACAGTCTCACACAAACATGCCTCTTACTCCTCACTATCATGCACACTCACACAGTCTCCCACACACACATGCCTCTCACTCCTCACTATCATGCACACTCACACACACATGCCTCTCACTCCTCACTATCATGCACACTCACACAGTCTGAAACAAACATGCCTCTCACTCCTCACTATCATGCACACTCACACAGTCTCTTACACACATGCCTCTCACTCCTCACTATCATGCACACTCACACAATCTCACACACACATGCCTCTCACTCCTCACTATCATGCACACTCACACAGTCTCACATATACATGCCTCTCATTCCTCACTATCATGCACACTCACAGTCTCACACACACATGCTTCTCACTCCTCACTATCATGCACACTCACACAATCTCACACACACATGCCTCTCACTCCTCACTATCATGCACACTCACACAATCTCACATACACATGCCTCTCACTCCTCACTATCATGCACACTCACAGTCTCACACACACATGCCTCTCACTCCTCACTATCATGCACACTCACACAATCTCACACACACATGCCTCTCACTCCTCACTATCATGCACACTCACACAGTCTCACACACACACATGCCTCTCACTCCTCACTATCATGCCCATTTACAGTCTTACACACACATGCCTCTCACTCCTCACTATCATGCACACTCACACAATCTCACACACACATGCCTCTCACTCCTCACTATCATGCACACTCACACAATCTCATACACACATGCCTCTCATACCTCACTAACATGCACACTCACAGTCTCACACACACATGCCTCTCGCTCATCACTATCATGCACACTAAGTCTTACACACACATGCCTCTCACTCCTCACTATCATTCACACTCACACAATCTCACACACACATGCCTCTCACTCCTCATTATCATGCACACTCCCAATCTCTTACACACATGCCTCTCACGCCTCACTATCATGCACACTCATACAATCTCACACACACATGCCTCTCACTCCTCACTATCATTCACATTCAGTCCCACACACACATCATGTACACTTACACAGTCTCATACACACATGCCTCTCACTCCTCACTATCATGCACACTCGCACAGTCTCATACACACATGCCTCTCACTCCTCACTATCATGCACACTCACAGTCTCACACACACATACCTCTCCTCTCACTCCTCACTATCATGCACACTCACAGTCTCTCACACACATGCCTCTCACTCCTTATTATCATGCACACTCACACAATCTCACACACACATGCCTCTCACTCCTCACTATCATGCACACTCACAATCTCACACACACATGCCTCTCACTTCTCACTATCATGCACACTCACACAATATCACACACACATGCCTCTCACTCCTCACTATCATGCACACTCACAATCTCACACACACATGCCTCTCACTCCTCACTATCATGCACACTCACAGTCTCACACACACATGCCTCTCACTCCTCACTATCATGTACACTCACACAATCTCACACACACATGCCTCTCACTCCTCACTATTATGCACTCTCACACACACACATGCCTCTCACTCCTCACTATCATGCACACTCACACAATCTCACACGTACATACCTCTCACTCCTCACTATCATGCACACTCACACAGTCTCATACACACATGCCTCTCACTCCTCACTATCATGCACACTCACACAGTCTCATACACACATGCCTCTCGCTCCTCACTATCATGCACACTCACAGTCTCACACACACATGCCACTCACTCCTTACTATCATGCACACTCACACAATCTCACACACACATGCCTCTCACTCCTCATTATCATGCACACTCACAATCTTTTACACACATGCCTCTCACTCCTCACTATCATGCACACTCATACAATCTCACACACACATGCCTCTCACTCCTCACTATCATTCACATTCAGTCCCACACACACATCATGTACACTTACACAGTCTCATACACACATGCCTCTCACTCCTCACTATCATGCACACTCGCACAGTCTTATACACACATGCCTCTCACTCCTCACTATCATGCACACTCACAGTCTCACACACACATACCTCTCCTCTCACTCCTCACTATCATGCACACTCACAGTCTCTCACACACATGCCTCTCACTCCTCATTATCATGCACACTCACACAATCTCACACACACATGCCTCTCACTCCTCACTATCATGCACACTCACAATCTCACACACACATGCCTCTCACTTCTCACTATCATGCACACTCATACAATCACACACACACATGCCTCTCACTCCTCACTATCATGCACACTCACACAATCTCACACACACATGCCTCTCACTCCTCACTATCATTCACATTCAGTCCCACACACACATCATGTACACTTACACAGTCTCATACACACATGCCTCTCACTCCTCACTATCATGCACACTCGCACAGTCTCATACACACATGCCTCTCACTCCTCACTATCATGCACACTCACAGTCTCACACACACATACCTCTCCTCTCACTCCTCACTATCATGCACACTCACAGTCTCACACACACATACCTCTCCTCTCACTCCTCACTATCATGCACACTCACAGTCTCTCACACACATGCCTCTCACTCCTCATTATCATGCACACTCACACAATCTCACACACACATGCCTCTCACTCCTCACTATCATGCACACTCACAATCTCACACACACATGCCTCTCACTTCTCACTATCATGCACACTCATACAATCTCACACACACATGCCTCTCACTCCTCACTATCATGCACATTCAGTCTCACACACACATTTCTCTCACGCCTCACTATGATGCACACTCACAATCTCACACACACATGCCTCTCACTCCTCACTATCATGTACACTCACACAATCTCACACACACATGCCTCTCACTCCTCACTATCATGCACACTCACAATCTCACACACAAATGCCTCTCACTCCTCACTATCATGCACACTCACACAGTCTCTCACACACATGCCTCTCACTCCTCACTATCATGCACACTCACAGTCTCACACACACATGCCTCTCACTCCTCACTATCATGCACACTCACACAATCTCACACACACATGCCTCTCACTCCTCACTATCATGCACACTCACACAGTCTCACACACACACATGCCTCTCACTCCTCACTATCATGCACACTCACACAATCTCACACACACATGCCTCTCACTCCTCACTATCATGCACACTCACACAGTCTCACACACACACATGCCTCTCACTCCTCACTATCATGCACACTCACACAATCTCACACACACATGCCTCTCACTCCTCACTATCATGCACACTCACACAGTCTCATACACACACATGCCTCTGACTCCTCACTATCATGCACACTCACACAATCTCACACACACATGCCTCTCACTCACTATTATGCACACTCACACTGTCTCACACACATGCCTCTCACTCCTCACTATCATGCACACTGACACAATCTCACACACACATGCCTCTCACTCCTCACTATAATGCACACTCACAGTCTCATACACACATGCCTCTCACTCCTCACTATCATGCACACTCACACAGTCTCATACACACATGCCTCTCACTCCTCACTATCATGCACACTCACACAGTCTCATACACACTTGCCTCTCACTCCTCACTATCATGCACACTCACAGTCTCACACACACATGCCTCTCACTCCTCTCTATCATGCACACTCACACAGTCTAACACACACATGTGTCTCACTCCTCACTATCATGCACACTCACAGTCTCACACACACATGCCTCTCACTCCTCACTATCATGCATACTCACACAATCTCATTCACACATTCCTCTCACTCCTCACTATCATGCACACTCAGACAGTCACACACACATGCCTCTCACTCCTCAATATCATGCATACTCACACAATCTCACACACACATGCCTCTCACTCCTCACTATCATGCACACTCACACAATCTCACACACACATGCCTCTCACTCCTCACTATCATGCACACTCACAGTCTCACACACACATGCCACTCACTCCTCACTATCATGCACACTCACACAATCTCACGCACACATGCCTCTCACTCCTCACTATCATGCACACTCACAATCTCACACACACATGCCTCTCACTCCTCACTATCATGCACACTCATACAATCTCACACACACATGCCTCTCACTCCTCACTATCATTCACATTCAGTCCCACACACACATGCCTCTCACTCCTCACTATCATGCACACTTACACAGTCTCATGCACACATGCATCTCACTCCACACTATCATGCACACTCACACAGTCTCATACACACATGCCTCTCACTCCTCACTATCATGCACACTCACAGTCTCACACACACATGCCTCCCACTCCTCACCATCATGCATACTCACACAATCTCACACACACACATGCCTCTCACTCCTCACTATCATACACACTCACACAGTCTCATACACACATGCCTCTCACTCCTCACTATCATGCACACTTACAGTCTCACACACACATGCCTCTCACTCCTCACTATTACATACACTCACTCAGTCTCACACACACATGCCTCTCACTCCTCACTATCATGCACACTCACACAATCTCACACACACATGCCTCTCACTCCTCACTATCATGCACACTCTGTCTCACACACACATGCCTTTCACTCCTCACTTTCATGCACACTCACACAATCTCACACACACACATGCCTCTCACTCCTAACTATCATGCACACTCACACAGTCCCATACACAAATGTTCTCTCATACCTCACTATCATGCACACTAACACAGTCTCATACACACATGCCTCTCACTCCCCACTATCATACACACTCACACAGTCTCACACACACATGCTTTCTCACATTCAAGCACACATACACTCACATTGTGACACCTCACTATTATTTACACATACACTCACAGTCTCACACACACATACCTCTCCTCTCACTCCTCACTATCATGCACACTCACAGTCTCACACACACATACCTCTCCTCTCACTCCTCACTATCATGCACACTCACAGTCTCTCACACACATGCCTCTCACTCCTCATTATCATGCACACTCACACAATCTCACACACACATGCCTCTCACTCCTCACTATCATGCACACTCACAATCTCACACACACATGCCTCTCACTTCTCACTATCATGCACACTCATACAATCTCACACACACATGCCTCTCACTCCTCACTATCATGCACATTCAGTCTCACACACACATTTCTCTCACGCCTCACTATGATGCACACTCACAATCTCACACACACATGCCTCTCACTCCTCACTATCATGTACACTCACACAATCTCACACACACATGCCTCTCACTCCTCACTATCATGCACACTCACAATCTCACACACAAATGCCTCTCACTCCTCACTATCATGCACACTCACACAGTCTCTCACACACATGCCTCTCACTCCTCACTATCATGCACACTCACAGTCTCACACACACATGCCTCTCACTCTCACTATCATGCACACTCACACAATCTCACACACACATGCCTCTCACTCCTCACTATCATGCACACTCACACAGTCTCACACACACACATGCCTCTCACTCCTCACTATCATGCACACTCACACAATCTCACACACACATGCCTCTCACTCCTCACTATCATGCACACTCACACAGTCTCATACACACACATGCCTCTGACTCCTCACTATCATGCACACTCACACAATCTCACACACACATGCCTCTCACTCACTATTATGCACACTCACACTGTCTCACACACATGCCTCTCACTCCTCACTATCATGCACACTGACACAATCTCACACACACATGCCTCTCACTCCTCACTATAATGCACACTCACAGTCTCATACACACATGCCTCTCACTCCTCACTATCATGCACACTCACACAGTCTCATACACACATGCCTCTCACTCCTCACTATCATGCACACTCACACAGTCTCATACACACATGCCTCTCACTCCTCACTATCATGCACACTCACAGTCTCACACACACACATGCCTCTCACTCCTCTCTATCATGCACACTCACACAGTCTAACACACACATGTGTCTCACTCCTCACTATCATGCACACTCACAGTCTCACACACACATGCCTCTCACTCCTCACTATCATGCATACTCACACAATCTCATTCACACATTCCTCTCACTCCTCACTATCATGCACACTCAGACAGTCACACACACATGCCTCTCACTCCTCAATATCATGCACACTCACACAATCTCACACACACATGCCTCTCACTCCTCACTATCATGCACACTCACACAATCTCACACACACATGCCTCTCACTCCTCACTATCATGCACACTCACAGTCTCACACACACATGCCACTCACTCCTTACTATCAGGCACACTCACACAATCTCACGCACACATGCCTCTCACTCCTCACTATCATGCACACTCACAATCTCACACACACATGCCTCTCACTCCTCACTATCATGCACACTCATACAATCTCACACACACATGCCTCTCACTCCTCACTATCATTCACATTCAGTCCCACACACACATGCCTCTCACTCCTCACTATCATGCACACTTACACAGTCTCATGCACACATGCATCTCACTCCACACTATCATGCACACTCACACAGTCTCATACACACATGCCTCTCACTCCTCACTATCATGCACACTCACAGTCTCACACACACATGCCTCCCACTCCTCACCATCATGCATACTCACACAATCTCACACACACACATGCCTCTCACTCCTCACTATCATACACACTCACACAGTCTCATACACACATGCCTCTCACTCCTCACTATCATGCACACTTACAGTCTCACACACACATGCCTCTCACTCCTCACTATTACATACACTCACTCAGTCTCACACACACATGCCTCTCACTCCTCACTATCATGCACACTCACACAATCTCACACACACATGCCTCTCACTCCTCACTATCATGCACACTCTGTCTCACACACACATGCCTTTCACTCCTCACTTTCATGCACACTCACACAATCTCACACACACACATGCCTCTCACTCCTAACTATCATGCACACTCACACAGTCCCATACACAAATGTTCTCTCATACCTCACTATCATGCACACTAACACAGTCTCATACACACATGCCTCTCACTCCCCACTATCATACACACTCACACAGTCTCACACACACATGCTTTCTCACATTCAAGCACACATACACTCACATTGTGACACCTCACTATTATTTACACATAAATTCACAATCTCACACTCACACATGCTTTCTCACAACTCACATTCATGCACACATACCCTCACAAGTGCACCACTCATTCGCACACATGCTTTCTCATACCTCACTATCATGAACACATACACTACTCAGTCTCACACACCCATGCTCTCTCACATCTCACTCTTATGTACACATAAACTCACAGTCTCAGACACACAAGCTCACTCATACCTCACTATCATGCACACACACTAACTCACAGTGTCACACCTTACTATCATGCATACATACACTCAGTGTCACAACTCACTATCATGCACACATATACTCATGATCTCACACACACATGCTCACTCACACCTCACTATCATGAACAGATGCACACCTAACTCTCTTGTGCACATATACACTCATATAATCACAGTCTCACACACACAAGCTCACTCATACCTCAATATCATGCACACATACACTCACAGTGTCACACACACATGCTCTCTCACACCTCACATTCATGCACACATACACTCACAGATGTTACACCTGACTCTCTTGCACACACACACGAACATACACACACACATGCTCTCCCACAGCTCATTATCATGCACACATACACTCACAATCTCACACACCTGCTGTCTCACACCTCACATTCATGCACACGTAACTCTGAAGCACACATGCAATCACAGTCTCACACACATGCTCTCCCACACCTCATTCTTATGCACACATCCACTCACATTCTCACACACACACATGCTTTCTCACACCTCACTATCATGAACACATACACTCACGTTCTCACACACACACATGCTCTCTCACACCTCACTATCATGCATACACACAGACTCACACAATCTCAAACACTTAAACAGTGCACTCATACACTCACAATGTTACACACATGCTCTCTCACACATCACACTTCACATTCATGCAGCCCTAACTCACATTCTCACACACCTCACTATTATGCGCACACACACAAACTCACACAATCTCATACATACACTCAGTCTCACACACAAATGCTCTCTCACACCTTACTCTCAGACACATACACTCACAGTCTCGAAAACATGCTTTCTCACACCTTACTATCATGAACACATACACTCACATTCTCTCACACACACATGCTCTCTCACACCTCACTATCATGCACACATACACTCACAGTCACACACACATGCTCTTTCACAACTCACTATTATTAACACATACACTCACATTCTCACACACATATGCTCTCTCAGACCTCACTATCATGCACACATACACTCACACAGTCTCACACACACATGCTCTCTCACACCTCACTCTCATGCACTCAGACACTCACACAGTCTCACACACACAAGTTCACTCCTTCCTCACTACATTGCACACATACACTCACACAGTCTCACACATGCTCTCTCTCATCTCAACATTAAGAGATGGGTGATATCATGCCAAGATTTCTAGTTCTTTTTTATATTTACTATTCATAGAAGTAACTTTGTTGATTAGCTTTTCAGTCTTTCAAATTCAATATTATAGAGATCATGATGTTTGTTTAGTACATTATTTACATATGTTTGAGTGTAGTGCATTTATTTTTTTCTTGCACATAATGAATCTGAACAAACAGAAACATACTATCAGTCTTCCCATGTGCAAACAAACAAGAAAGCAGTGCGCACACTCTTACCCCACTGATACAAAGTAACTGCCGGAGTTCTGCAATATTCTCCTACTGCGTTACATTTCCCTATCTACGGCCACGCCTTCAAAAAACTTGCAAAGGCAGTTGTGCACGCATGTGCTCACTGTCTACAATAGACTTGTAAATATACTACAGAGCATGCATGTGCTCATTGCCGCAGTCGGCAAATATTACAGAACTGGTACGTCCATAATTTTGGCACTAGCTGGGGCAATTTAAATAACAGTGGCAAAAAAAGGCTTCATATTAATGAAAAACGTTCAATCATTTAATCAAACAAATCCGTATTTTGACACTGTCATTTTAATGTCACCAGCTAGTGCCAAAATTAATCCAACAAATCACCAGGAGAGAGCTGTCAGTCCCGCATTGGGCAGGAAACTGCGTCTCGCAAACACTGATAGTTCCTAGTGTCACGGGGCAATTTTAAATAACAGTGGCAAAAAAATGCTTCATATTCAAATTTATTATACAGTTTTGTTTGATTAATTTTGGCACTAGCTGGTGACATCTAAATAACAGTGGCAAAATACGGATTTGCTTAATTAAATGATTGGACGTTTTTCATTAATATGAATATGAAGCCTTTTTTTGCCACTGTTATTTATATTGCCCCAGCTAGTGGCAAAATTATGGATGTACCAGTTCTGTAATATTTGCCGACTGCGGCAATGAGCGCATGCGTGCTCTGTAGTATATTTACAAGTTTATTGTAGGCGGATTCTGTAATATTTTCCTACTTCGGCAGTGAGCGCATGCGTGCACAACTGTGTTTGCAAGTTTTTTGTAGGCGTGGCCGTTGGTAGGGAAACGTAACGCAGTAGGAGAATATTACAAAACACCAGCACATAGGACAGTGGGTGATGACTTAAGCCGCTCTGTATGTGTGCTGAAGACAACGTGATTGTCCACCACTGCCAAACATGAATACTCTTCCAAAAGTCTTTATGCACCAAACACCACAGGCAGACCAGGCTTAGGATAAAAGCTAAACATTTAATGATTCATTTAAAACTATAACAGATATAAAACAGAGCCAAATAAATTAGTCTTCCCTACAGTATATCATAGCTTTTCTATGCTACCTATGGATAACTGAACTTATTCTCATACGCATGATATATACAAACAAGGAAAAGATAAAATAAATGTATAGCAATTTAGAGGTGGTATGGCCATATTGTTGCTGCAACAAAACTGCTGGCACATTGGTAATAAATCTTGCCAAAAGTCCATGGGCTGGTAAAACAAACAGTGTCACTGATGAGCTAAGTAGCATACACATCCACTTGGTTAAAGAGTAATTAAAACATAGAATTTATTGTAAATACAAATAGTAAAATAACAGACCTGGTGTAATGGATTCTGTATGATGGTGTATTATATGGAATCTCAACTGCAGACTTGATCAGTAAATGTATTGAATGTATCACTTTAGCAAAATGAGCCAACAAGCGAATTGACCCTGTAAATGCTTATAGTGAAAATTGTTAACAAGGTAACTACACAGTTGCAAACATTCAATATACAATGTTGCAACAGGATCGTGCTAATATCTTGAATCCCAGAAGGGAGACAGAGAGTGCACTACTGGGTGTTAGCACTGACAGGATCCGGAGAATCTACTAAGAAAATGAGAGGTTAATTGTTGGTTGCAGTCCATTTAAGGTTAATCCCCTGCAGCCAGCGCCTGTAATCCTGGAAGAACAGCAAAGCGAAATGTAGCTGAACTGCGGAGGCAAAGGGAGAAGTAGCTCAGTAGCGTGAGAGACTTTTGCTGACGTCAGGAGGTCTGGCCGAGCTCCGTTACGATCACAGATCAGCTTGGTAATAGCGAGTCCAGAGTAAAAGTCCCAGCTGATGACTGGGGGAGTGGCCAAATTCCGTTACCGTCTCCGGTCAGCTTGGAAGTACCGGGTGTGCGGTGTAAGTCCTGGCTGATGTCTGGGGGAGTGGCCAAGCTCCATTCCTGTTGTAGGTCAGCTTTGATGTAGTGGATGAAGAGGGGGATATGTTCTGGTAGAAGATGAGACAGAATGGAAGGAGGAAAGGTATTTAGTAATCCCAAGTACGAGTTTGTAATCCGCTGAAGTAAGAATAGCAACTTATTTGCAGCAGGGATCCGAGACTCAGGCAGGGTATAGATGCAATGCAGGATAAATTACAAAGCTTAGGTATTTGAACCTAAGTAAATACACAGATAAAGTGAGACACACTTACGTGGCAAACTTCAGCTAGGAAGCTCAATTACTAAGCACCTGTTTAAGGTGTGGTTATGATTTATATACTCTCTTGATGTTGAATCCCCAGGTCATGTAGTATAGAGTAATGATGAAAACCAGACATGGATTCCTCACAGATCCCCCCCCTCAAACAAGCCGAACCACGACTTGATGTTTGTGTCTATGGGGGTAGCGTCGATGGAATCTATATACAAGTCTAGGAGTGTCAACATGATTATGGGATTCCCAGGTGTCATCTTCTGGTGAGTAGCCCTTCCAGTGGACCAGGTACTGGAGTTCTCCGTCATGGAGTCTGGAATCTAGGAGATCTTGTACCTCATAGGTGTCCTCATCAAGAAGGTTGGATGTAGGAGGTAGAATGATGTTAGCAGGATCATATTCAGGGGCTGGTTTTAACAAGGAAACATGGAAGGATGGGTGAATGTAGAGGTCAAACCTAAGAACTTCTCCGAAGGTATGATGGAGGTTGAGGAGGGAAGATCTTGAGTTCTGCGTTCCATATGAGATAACGCATTGGCCTTGCCATTCCTTGAACCAGGTCTGTAGGACATCTGGAAGTTAAATCTGCTGAAATATAGACTCCATCTGACTTGTCTCCCTGATAGGGTCTTATTTTTCTGAAGGAATTCAAGATTGCGGTGATCAGTGTATATAATAATCGGTAAGGTTGTACCTTCCAGAAGATGTCTCCAATTCTCGAGAGCTCTTTTAATGGCCAAGAGCTCCTTTTCTCCTACAGGGTAATTCCTCTCAGGAAGGGACATAAGTTTAGAGTAGAACGCTACGGGATGTAAGGGTTCATTCAGATTCTTTCTTTGAGATAAGACTGCTCCTAAAGCGTAGTCAGATGAATCCACTTCAAGGATGTATTGTAACATGGGGTCTGGAAATTGGAGAATCGGAGCTGAGGAAAAAGCTTGTTTTAAATAGTTGAAAGCTTCTGTAGCTTTGTTGTTCCATTTGAATGTTATGCTGGAACCAGGGTGAGAGGTTTGTCTATCCTGGAAAAATTCCGGATAAACTTTCTATAATAATTGCTGAATCCTAAAAACGTTGTAATTCCTTACGGTTTATAGGTTGCGGCCAGTGCTTAACAGCCTCTACTTTGGTTTCCTGCATCTGTATCCCTTTAGGGCTTATGAAGTATCCTAGAAATGAAACCTCATTGGTGTGGAAAACACACTTTTCAGGTTTAGCGTAAAGTCGGTGCACTAGGAATCGTGAGAGGACCCAGCTGACATGTTTGACATGTTCGTCTAAATTTTGTGAATATATCAGTATATTGTCCAAGTAAACGACTACACAGATATCCAATAAGTCCCGGAATATATAGTTGATAAAAAATTGAAAAGTGACTGGGGCATTAGTTAAGCCAAAAGGCATGACTAGATATTCATAAAAACCATACCTAGTCCTTAAAGCGGTGAGCCACTCATCCCCCTCCCTGATGCACACGAGGTTGTACGCTCCTCTAAGGTCAAGTTTTGTGAAAATCTTAGCTTGATGTAACCGTTCAATCAGTTCTGGGATTAAGGGTAGTGGATATCTATTTTTGATGGTTATTTTGTTTAGTTCCCTGTAATCAATAATTGGTCGTAGACTCTGATCCTTGTTTGTAACAAAAAACATTCCTGCGGCTGCAGAGGAAACGGAGGGTCTAATAAACCCCTTCCTTAAGTTCTCCTCCAGGTATGTTTTTAGATGGTCTAATTTCGGTTGTGATAATGGGTACAGATGTCCACAGGGTGGAGAGGTGCCTGGTTTGAGGTCGATTGGGCAGTCATAGGAGCGATATGGGGGTAGAGCCTCTGCCTCATTCTTACTGAATACTTCAGAAAACGTATCATAAACATCTGGTACCTCTAAAGGTGTACTGGGGGCTTCAGTGAGCTGTAAAAGAGATGTATGGTTATAGCAGGTTTGTTGACAATGAGAAGAGTTTAAACTAAGACCCAATGTTTTCCAATCTAATGTGGGTTCATGTAGTCGTAACCATTGTAACCCTAATACTATAGGGAATAGTGGTGAAAGGATCACATCAAAACAAATGTATTAGATATTGTACTAGTATGTAACTAGTATGGGATCGGTATGATGCGTGATTGGTCCAGAAGATATTTCTGAGCCATCTACCATACGAATACACACAGGAGACTTCTTTTGTATGAGGGGAATTTTATTATTTATAACAACAGATTTGTCAATATAATTTCCGTGTGCGCCAGTGTCTACGATAGCTTCTCTAGTCAGTCAATGTTTTTCCCACTGCAACAAGAGAGATACAGTAAAGTGAACAGGTTCATCATGAACATCAAGTGAAGTCACATAATGAGAGGACTTACTGTTTTTGTTCTTTTCCAGAATTGGGCAATCTCTGACTGAATGAGATGAATTACCGCAGTACATACATAAACTCCTTGTTTTTCTTCTAAGTCGTTCTTGATTAGACAAAGGTCCTCTAAAGAACCCTATATCCATTGGTTCTGGGCTATGAGGAAGTGGAGTTGGAGGTACAGGAGAATACACTATGTTACTGGGTCTTTTGTAGCTGGTCTCGGTATGTAGGCGTTCGTTTTTTCTTTCACGGAGTCTCCTGTCTATTTGCATACTAAGCTTCATTAAAGCTTCGAGGGAGTGAGGTAACTCAATTCGGGCTAGTTCGTCTTTAACGGCTTCTGAAAGCCCAAGCCTAAACTGGTTCTTCAAGGCAATGGAGTTCCACTGAGAATCAGTAGAGTACTGTTTAAATTCCATTATGTATACCTCTACTGGTCTAGATCCCTGTTATAGCTTTCTCATTTTGCTTTCTGCTGTTAGTTGTAAGTTTGAGTCCGAGTACAGTTCATCATAGTCAGAAATGATTTGAGAGAGTCTAGTACTGGGTTATCAGTTTCGTAGAGGGTGTCTGCCCATACTCGAGGTTCACCTCTAAGGAAGGATATTAAAGTTAAAACCTTTACCCTATTGTTTGGGTATGTCTTAGGCTTTAGCGTGAATGTCAGAAGACAGGCATTCTTGAACTCTTGAACTGAAGATAGAGACTCATATCCCTGTGAAACAGATCTGGAGCAGATATATGAGGTTCTGGGGTACCTTCGCTCTGGGATGCTTTACTTGCAACTGTGTCACTAATAACTTTTCTTAAAGTCTCGTTCTCCATCTGCAATTCCCTCAACCCCTGGCTGAGTTGATCTACTCGCTGGGATAAGTTGTATACAATCTGCGGCAAGTCTGCTGGCTCCATCTTTTTAGGGCTTAGTAATTCTGTAATGGATTCTGTATGATGGTGTATTATATGGAATCTCAACTGCAGACTTGATCAGTAAATGTATTGAATGTATCACTTTAGCAAAATGAGCCAATAAGCGAATTGACCCTGTAAATGCTTATAGTGAAAATTGTTAACAAGGTAACTACACAGTTGCAAACATTCAATATACAATGTTGCAACAGGATGGTGCTAATATCATAAATCCCAGAAAGGAGACAGAGAGTGCACTACTGGGTGTTAGCACTGACAGGATCCGGAGAATCTACTCAGAAAATGAGAGGTTAATTGTTGGTGGCAGTCCGTTTAAGGTTAATCCCCTGCAGCCAGCGTCTGTAATCCTGGAAGAACAGCAAAGCAAAATTTATCTGAACTGCGGATGCAAAGGGAGAAGTAGCTTAGTAGCGTGAGAGACTTTTGCTGACGTCAGGAGGTCTGGCCGAGCTCCGTTACGATCACAGATCAGCTTGGTAACAGTGTAAAAGTCCCAGCTGATGACTGGGGGAGTGGCCAAATTCCGTTACCATCTCCGGTCAGCTTGGAAGTACCGGGTGTGTGGTGTAAGTCCTGGCTGATGTCTGGGGGAGTGGCCAAGCTACGTTTCTGTTGTAGGTCAGCTTTGATGTAGTGGATGAAGAGGGGAATATGTTCTGGTAGCAGATGAGACAGAATGGAAGGAGGAAAGGTATTTAGTAACCCCAAGTACGAGTTTGTAATCCGCTGAAGTAAGAATAGCAAGTTATTTGCAGCAGGGATCCGAGACTCAGGCAGGGTATAGATGCAATGCAGGATGAATCACGAAGCTTAGGTATGTGAACCTAAGTAAATACACAGATAAAGTGAGACACACTTGCGTGGCAAACTTCAGCTAGGAAGCTCAATTACTAAGCACCTGTTTAAGGTGTGGTTATGATTTATATACTCTCTTGATGTTGAATCCCCAGGTCATGTGGTATAGAGTATTGATGAAAACCAGACATGGATTCCTCACACCTGGATGGAATTCGATTAAAGCATTGACAAACCTCTGCCCTCTACGTGTCAACTGACGCATTTCGCCAGGCATTTAAACATCCTCCCTTCCATTTACATCACAAACAAGGTTCCACAAGAGGTAGTGATACATTTAAAAGACTTCTATATAGAAAGGCTACGTGGATCTTTCATTTACAAACAAGGGAACCCAATGGCATTAACTCTAGGTTCTACATAGGAAAATAAGTCTGACGCCTCTTCTAACCATCTCACCCCTTAATACAATGTAATTTAATATAATACATACATTATTTCTCTGTATAGAAAATAAGAACTGAATGATAATTTTACGCAAACTTAAAAGACTGTAATACAAGAATATTTAGCTACTGGTGTTTATAATGCCCATATTTTCAAATATTTACTAATAGGTAACTTGACTTCTTAAATTATTAATAATTTTAATGTTGTTAGTTGGTATAATGTTTAGAAAGCAAACAATGCGTGATAATTTGATATATTCTTGAACTAAGCAAGCTCATGTAATAAAATATGCTGACATTCACTTAGATTACAAGTTTTGCGTTCATGTTTTAACGCTGAGAAATGGCCATTTCAGTGTTAAAACCGTAACACAGCCATTACGAGTCTTGTCGGTATAGCTATATAATTAAATACAAAAGTAACACCACCTGCGCTGCAAATATATAGAATATAGACCTTGCACCACAAACTGTAAGGCCCCTAAAGCCTCACAAAACACAATACAATATATCAAAGAAAGTGGGCGCCTAAAAGGCTAGTTAATTAGAACTACTATTAAAAGAGTAAATACATAAAAAATAAATTTATTACAATCATATAAAAAATATATACAGTATATATTGTATCACAATGCAACATTAAAAATATTTCATACACCCAATACACGCTACAATTTAACCTCAGCAATGTCACATTAACGTTAGCAGCAATCTCACATTGACATTAACAGCATTCAAATAAATGAAAAAACGAGGCAATAATATATACCAATATTGTGCAATCAAATACACAAATACTGTTTGAACTACTTTGAACTCTGCTGCAGACAGAGTAAGTAAGTCTAAAAATATTCCAAGTGGAAAATTGCCAGGCAAATAAGAGGACGATTTGTTTTTATTCAGTTCCAATCCAAAGTAATGGTTATTGTAATCCAAAGATATGTCGCTGACCAGAGAACAGTTAAAATGTACCTTTAATTTTGAACTCAGGAACTCTGATTTTTTAGATTTCCTGCACAAGTGGATATACCACTGAAGAACAGCTCTGGGATCCTGCTGGTGTGTGTAAACGGGAGAAAGCAGCCAAGCTCCGCTCCCCCGGCACTTCCTGTAATCCGCTCTCAGCTGTCTCACACGCTCTCCAAGGTATGGTGTCTTACAGGACACAAAGTAGATCCGGCAACGCGTTTCAGCTCACCCAACATCAGTCTTGCACTCAAAAAAATTACGTTTTTGCGTGGGATTTCCATAGCGCTGCCATTACAAGTTTTGCGGTGAGGCTAAAAAGCTTGCGTTACAGCCTATACAGATACGATCCGTTCCTCTAACTGAAACCAGTAGTTATGAGCTTTGCGCCACAAAATTGTTACACAAAATTCATAACTAAAGTGTTACAAAGTACACTAACACCCATAAACTAGTTATTATATACTAAATTACAAAAAATAAAAAACACTAAATTATGAAAAATAACAAATGAAATTATCCAAAATAAAAACAATTACACCTAATCTAATATTCCTATAAAAATAAAAAAGCCCCCCAAAATAAAAAATAACCCTAGCCTACAATAAACTACCAATAGCCCTTAAAAGGGCCTTTTGTAGGGCATTGTCCTGAAGAAATCAGCTTTTTTACCTGAAAAAAATAGAAAGACCCCCAACAGTAAAACCCACCACCCAACCAACTCCCCAAAATAAAAAACCTAACTCTAACAAAAACCTAAGCTACCCATTGCCCTGAAAAGGGCATTTGCACGGGCATTGCCCTTAAAAGGGCATTCAGCTCTTTTAAGAATGCCCAAACCCTAATCTAAAAAAAACACCCAAAAAAAGTTTAAAAAAAACCTAACACTAACCCCTGACGATCCAGTTTCTGAAGTCCGGACATCCAGGTGGCAAAGTCTTCATCCCGGTGGTGAGGTCTTCATCCATCCAGGTGGCATCTTCTATCTTCATCCCAGCCAATAGGATGAGAGCTACTGAAATTCTATTGGCTATTCAAACCAGCCAATAGAATTTTAGTAGCTCTCATCCTATTGGCTGATTTGAACAGCCAATAGGATTTCAGTAGCTCTCATCCTATTGGCTGATTTGAATTTCAAAAATCAAATCAGCCAATAGGAATGCAAGGGACACCATTTTGAAAAGGCTCCCTTGCATTGAGGATTCCGTATACGGCGGCGACCGTATCGAGGGGATGCTCTGCGCCGGATGTCTTCAGGATGGACCAGTTCTGCGCCACCGGGATGAAGATAGAAGATGCCGCCTGGATGAAGATAAAAGACGCCGCCTGGAAGGATGAAGACCTTGCCACCTGGATGTCTGGACTTCAGAAACATTTTTGGGGTGTTTTTTTATTTATTTTTTTAAGATTAGGGTTTGGGTGTTCTTAAAAGAACTAAATGCCCTTTTTAGGGCAAGAAAAAGAGCTGAATGCCCTTTTAAGGGCAATGCCCATACAAATGTCCTTTTCAGGGCAATGGCTTAGGTTTTTGTTAGAGTTAGGTTTTTTATTTTGGGGGGTTGGTTTGGTGGGTATTTTTTTTTTTTAGGGCAATGCCCTATTGGTAGTTTATTTTAGGCTAGGCTTTTTTTTTATTTTCGGGGGGCTTTTTTATTTTTATAGGGCTATTAGATTAGGTGTAATTGTTTTTATTTTAGATAATTTCGTTTGCTATTTTTTGTAATTTAGTATTTTTTATTTTTTGTAATTGTAGATTTAATTTTTTTTAGTAGTGTTCGGTTTTTTAATGTGTAATTTAATTTAATTTTTATTTAATTGATAGTTATTTTAATTTTAGTATAATAGTAATGTTAGTTTAATTTATAGTTTAAACTTAGGTTTTTTTAATTTCCCAGGTAAGTTTTTATTTATTTTAAGATAAGAATCTTAATTTAATGTTAGGGGGTTGTTAGGTTTAAGGGTTAATAGTTTAATTTAGTTTTTTGCGATGTGGAGGGCTGTTGGTTTAGGAGTTAATAGGTTTATTTAGTGGCGGCAATGTTGGGGAGTGGCAGAATAGGGGTTAATATCTTTATTATAGTGTGGGCGATGTTGTGGTGCGGGGGAATAGGGGTTAATAACTTTATTATAGTGGTGGCAATGTCTGGGAGTGGCAGATTAGGGGTTAATACATTTTATTAGTGGGGGCGATGTCGGGAGTGGCAGATTAGGGGTTAATAACTTTATTTAAATGGTGGCGATGTTGGGGGCAGCAGATTAGGGGTTGCGTTACGAAGCTTTTCATTCCACGATCGCAGGTGTTCGTTTTTTTTCTAATACTCTCTCCCCATTGATGTCTATAGGGAAAGCGTGCACAAGCACGTCAAAGCAGCGCTTGGATTTTGTGCAGTATGTAGCTCATCGCCACCATATCGCACCCACAAGGTGGCTTTTCAAAAACTCATAATGGCAGCGCTATGGAGGGTGAAATAACGCAACTTTTGTTGCGTTCGTTTCTCACTCTCTATAGCGCAAAACTTGTAATCTAGGTGATAGTGCTTTATGGTCTATAAAACAATGACTAAACACATGTGGAGCGGCATACAGTGAGGGAAAAAATTAGTTGATCCCCTGCTGATTTTGTACGTTTGCCCACTGACAAAGAAATAATCAGTGTATAATTTTAATGGTAGGTTTATTTGAACAGTGAGAGACAGAATAACAACAAAAAAATCCAGAAAAACGCTTTTCAAAAAAGTTTTAAATTGATTTGCATTTTAATAAGGGAAATACGTAGTTGACCGCTTTGCAAAACATGACTTAGTACTTGTTGGCAAAACCCTTGTTGGCAATCAGAGAGGTCAGACGTTTCTTGTAGTTGGCTACCAGGTTTGCACACATCTCAGGAGGGATTCTGTCCCACTTCTCTTTGCAGATCCTCTCCAAGTCATTAAGGTTTCTAGGCTGACGTATGGCAACTTGAACCTTCAGCTCCCTCCACAGATTTTCTATTGGATTAGGGTCTGGAGACTGGCTAGGCCACTCCAGGACTTTAATGTGCTTCTTCTTGTTGCCTTGGCCATGTGTTTTGGGTCATTGTCATGCTGGAATACCCATTCACGACCCATTTTCAATTCCCTGGCTGATGAAAGGAGGTTCTCACCCAAGCTTTGACTTTACATGGCCCCATCCATCGTCCCTTTGATGCGGTGAAGTTGCCCCCAAAGCATAATGTTTCCACCTCCATGTTTGACGGTGGGGATGGTGTTCTTGGGGTCATAGGCAGCATTCCTCCTCCTCCAAACACAGCGAGTTCAGTTGATGCCAAAGAGCTCGATTTTGGTCTCATCCGACCACAACACATTCACCCAGTTCTCCTCTGAATCATTCAAATGTTCATTGGCAAACTTCAGACGGGCCTGTACATGTGCTTTCTTGAGCAGGGGCACCTTGCAGGCACTGCAGGATTTCAGTTCTTCACGGCGTATTGTGTTACCAATTGTTTTCTTGGTGACTATGGTCCCAGCTGCCTTGAGATCATTGACAAGATCCTCCCGTGTAGTTCTGGGCTGATTCCTCACCATTCTTATGATCATTGAAACTCCATGAGGTGAGATCTTGCATGGAGCCCCAGACCGAGGGAGATTGTCAGTTATTTTGTGTTTCTTCATTTGCAACTAATCGCACCAACTGTTGTCACCTTCTCCCCAAGCTACTTGGAGATGGTCTTGTAGCCCATTCCAGCCTTGTGTAGGACTACAATATTGTCACTGACATCCTTGGAAAGCTCTTTGGTCTTGGCCATGGTGGAGAGTTTGGAATCTGATTGATTGATTGCTTCTCTGGACAGGTGTCTTTTATACAGGCAACAAGTTGAGATTAGGAGCACTCCCTTTAAGAGAGTACTCCTAATCTCAGCTCGTTATCTGTATAAAAGACACCTGGGAGCCAGAAATCTTGCTGATTGATAGGGGATCAAATACTTATTTCATTAATTAAAATGCAAATCAATTTATAACTTTTTTGAAATGCGTTTTTCTGGATTTTGTTGTTGTTATTGTGTCTCTCACTGTTCAAATAAACCTACCATTAAAATTATAGACTGATCATTTCTACAAAATCAGTAGGGTATCAAATATTTTTTTTCCTCACTATACATTACATGTAGAGTTGGAGATAACACTTATTATATGTTATCTGTGGCCCAAAGTAATCAGACATTATCCTCATACAATTTCCTTAAATAACTAATAGCGCATTTAAATTTTGCACTTAAAATCTTAGCAGTTATATAAAACAGTTACTCTTTTGTTGCTCGCATCTTAATGGCACTGTTACAACGTATATCATGAAGTGGTCACATTTTCCCCACTGTACTAGGCTATGGTAGCTATTTTTTATCACTGACAGGTACGAATGCCTTGCCTGCTGACTATTTGATCGAGTGCCTGAATGCTGGCACACAGTGAGCTGGGCCACTGCTATTGATCCAGTCTGTTCCATCTGCACCATTGGGTGCTTCTCTTTTGTGAGTACCATCTTGTACCATACTGAATAATCCCTAATACAGACGTTACTAGGCCATATTGGCGCCTCTGTGTTCTTTCTTTTTCAGATCAACTATCTCCAGGGACTGACCATTCCTATGACAAAGTGCTGCCAGCTTTTTGGATTACAAGGACTTATTCTCATTCCTTATTACTAAGACTTTTCATTATCTCTATGATTCATATAATTTTGTGTTATTTTTTTTTTTTTTCCAATAAATTTTTTATTGAGGTTTAATTGACAGCACACATATAATGTCTTTCAGAAAGATCCTTACAGAAGTTGATTCTTTCTTTCAATTCTTTTTTATTAAGGTAAATAATATATAGACCAAAACAGAATTTAACATTATGATGATCAAAGTAATACGATATTATATTACATTCCATACATAACAATATTCTCAGTATATTTCAGACATGCTCTGTATGAGAACAATATAAATACAATACCCATACCTTAAATTTTTTTTTTTTTTCAAATATAAAACAAAAAAAGGAAAAAAAGGGAGAAACCCCCCCCCCAAAAAAAAAAAAAAAATAAAAACCTTTTCCTTTCTCTTCTTTTTTTTTTTTTGGAGACACAGCTCCTGGTCAACCCATATACGAAAAATAGATAATTTGAATACAATATCCAAGACATGTATCTTGGTTTATAACACCAAGATTACTCTAAACCTTATAAATAGGACATTTAAGAAAGCAAAATAAATGGTTCACAGTACAGTAGTTCAAACAAAATGATTACTAGTGTCTGACCTTCATAACATCACTGGAGTTTTTTTTTGTTTTTTTTCTCTTCTTCCTTCTTCTCCTTTTCTCTCCCTTAAATACTAACCAAACAACAACAAAAAAAAAACAAACAAAAAAAAAACAAAGATATATCTTTCTTTTCTTATCCCTCCTCCTCCACCTCCCAACATCACCATACGTAACCATCAACCTTAATATTTAATGTCTTGTTACTAACTACCTGCCCATTCCCCTTCTCTCCCCTTCCCTTTCTCTCCAGAATAATCCAAATCCTATCTCATATAGTAATCTCCCTGTAACCGGGTACCCATAGTGGTGGGAACAATCCTAATATAACCAATTCTAGGAAAGCTATCGTATTTAAGAAAGGCTGTAAGATACGCCTTTGAACCTGAAGCGGATAAGATATAATTAGCGGAAGCCAATCCATAAGGAAAACTCTGATTCTACTATCCGTCAAGGATTTAGTGTGAAAAGATTCAAATAAAATTTGAAACTGAATTTCTTTAAGAAACTCTGAAACCCTGGGGGCTATATGGTCTTTCCAGCCCTTAACAATTAACTGTCTTGCAGTTAAGATAATAGTATTTAGTATTTTCATCACACGCTTAGGGCGCAAATCAGCATTGGTTAAAAAGAATATCTCCTCAGCAGCTATCGGAATCATATCTTTATAGTGTTTACTATACCAATATCTTATCTTTTGCCAGAATTGTTGAATCTTGGGACAAGACCAGAATATATGGAGAATATCAGCCTTATCCAAAGAGCACCGTGAACAGACATACTTTTGGGTGGGAAAAAATCTGGCCATCTTAGCAGGAGAGAGATAGTAATTGTTGACTAGTTTTAAATGCGTTTCTTTCCATGATATCGAGATTTGTAATTTTCCTAACTCTCGGAAGCTGTACTCTATCCTATTCTCGTCCAATTGTGGGAGGTATCTCTTCCAAAAAATATATAATTTATCCAAATTGAGATCCCCCTGCTTAGCCAGGAGAATATCATAAATTAAGGATATAGAGGAACGACCCAAAGAGAATTGACGGATTATATTCTTAATATCCAGCCAATCCACAAACACCTCAGTGTTCCACTTTTGCGAAAATATATAATGACGTAGCTGAAAGTACGCGAATAAATTTGAATGAGGTAAATTAAACTTATGAAATAATAGTTCTGAGGAGATTAGCTGATTAGAGTCAAATAACTGATGAACATATATCAGACCTGCCTCCGCCCACAATCTAAACACCCTCTGGTTTAAACCCGCAATAAATTCGGGATTACCTGTTATCGGGAGGAATTCAGAGAATAATGGAGATATTTTTAATACTCGGCAGATTTTATGCCAGGCTATAATAACGTTTTTAAAAGAGATCAATTTATTAAGATTCGAAGGCAATTTTTTTACCGGACAGTGAAGAATAGCTTTTAGAGAGAAGGGAGAAATCAAAAAAGTTTCCAGTTCTACTGAGACAAATTTGTCTAACCCTGTAATCCAATCCCAGGCCAATTTGACTAGACAGGACCAATTATATAACCTAAAGTCTGGGAGGGCAAGCCCTGCCTGAGAACGTTTCTGCATTAACTTGTTCAAACTAATCCTAGGCTTTTTATTACCCCATATAAATTTAGATTGCCAAGATTGTACATCTCTAATATCTTTATTAGTCATTAGTAACGGCAGATTCTGAAGAAGATATAAAACTCTGGGGAAAATAAAAGTTTTAATCAAATTAACTCTTGCAGATAATGATATTGGCAAAGAGGACCAGTTTTCTAGGTCATGTTTAATTTTCGACAAGACTGGGGGGAAATTTAGTTTGTACCAATTTGCTGGATTTCTGTGAAGGATAATCCCTAAATACCGAAAGGATTCAACTACTTTGAAAGGATGCTCTCCCCAATAGTAGCCGTTCTTATGTATCCAGAGGAGTTCACTCTTATCAAAATTAATTTTATATCCTGAGAAGGAGGAGAATGCCTTAAATAATTGTAACACTATAGGAATATAATGTTTAGCCTTATCCAAGAATATTAACAGATCATCGGCGTACAAAAGCGTTTTTAGTCTAGTGTGACCCAGTGGGATTCCCGGTAACCTATCCCGTAACAGAATGGCAAATGGCTCCAATGCCAAGTTAAAAAGCAGGGGGGATAGAGGGCATCCTTGCCTAGTTCCTCTTTTGAGTGATATGTATGGGGAAGGGAAGCCGTTGATGCAGAGATAGGAGATCGGATTTTTATATAAATTTTTAACAAATTCAAGAAACTGATTCCTAAATCCGAAATGCTCAAGAGCCGTAAACAGGTAATTCCAATTCACTGCATCAAAGGCTTTCTCAGCGTCTACTGTCAAAACAGCAGCTTCCCTGATCTTCTTAAATTCCTCCTTTTCAGGATCTAAATTCCAAGCATAGTCCAGAAAAGTGGTAACTTTACGGATATTCTTAAGGGAGTTCCTGCCCTTCATAAATCCAGTTTGATCAGGATGTACGATCCCATCTAATGATTTAGCCAGTCTTGTCGAAACAATAGCCGTCAGCAATTTGTAATCGGCATTGAGTACAGATATGGGTCTATATGACCCAGGATCCTCCGGATCCTTACCTTTCTTTAGAATCAGAGATATACGTGCAGCAGAAAAATAATTAGACATTGACTTACCAGAGGAAAAATAATAATTAAACAGATTAACTAATGATAACTTGATTTCTTCCTTTAATATTTTATAAAACTCTACCGGAATCGCGTCCGGTCCGGGAGATTTATTAATATTAGCTGATTGTATAGCCTCCAAAACTTCCTCCTCTGAAATAGGCCTATTAAGATCTAGCAGAATCTCTTCCGTAACACCCGGAAGTTTCAGACCGGTCCAAAAATTTGCTGCATTATCCAAGTTTACCTCAGATTCTGAGTACAGCTTTTCGAATACCTTAAAGAAAACTTGACTAATATCCTCTATATTAGAATACTTCACATTATTAAATTTGATAGCCGAGATTAAATTCTTGTTTTTCCTAACTTTTACTATGCTAGCCAAAAATTTAGCAGAGTTCCCATAGTGGCCTCTAAATTGATAATTTAACTTTAATTCTTCTTCTTGTGACCTTTGTTTTAAATAAATGTCTCTTTCCCTTTTTAATTTACAATATCTGTCCCAGTTATCTTTTGTCTTATCATTATAAAATTTCCCGAGCGCATTTCTGACTTGGGCAGCTAATTGTAATTCCTGCTCCAGAGTTTTCTTCCTCCATGTAGCTAGATAGAGTTTAATTTCCCCCCTCAAGACAGCTTTTGCTGCTTCCCAAAAGACCTCTGGTTTACTAAATTGCCCGATATTAAAGGTAACATAATCCTTCCACTTTTGTTTTAACCAATTGCCAAACCTCGGGCTATCAGCCAGATACCGCGGAAAGAAGAAAGATGTATTAGGCATCTTAGAGGGGGAGCTAGCCGTCAATGTGAAAGAGATTACTGCATGGTCAGAAATATTAATATCATAGATATTAGCTTCTGATCTGCAAAGAGCTAGTGACTTAGAAATTAAAAAAAGATCAATTCTAGAGAGTGTCATATGAGATTTGGACTCACAGGTAAAACTACGTTGTTCTGGATTTTTAAATCTCCATATATCAATTAATCTTAGTTCGTGACAGAAAAGTTTAAAATATTTTGCCAATTTGGCGTTTTCACGTAAATTTTTTAACGATAATCTATCCAAAATAGGGCACAATGTCATATTAAAATCTCCCCCTAAAATTAAATTAGCTGCTGAAAATAAGAATAATTTGCTTATAATGGAGTCCCAGAAAGCCGGGGAAAAAGTATTGGGGCCATATAGATTACATATAACAAAGTTACAATTATTAATCTGGATCTGTACAATCAAAAATCTACCCTCTGGATCAGCCTCCGTTTTTACAATATTATAAGCTAAGTTTTTATGTAACAATATTGTTACTCCTGATTTTCTTTTAACCCCTGACGCTGCAAGGCATTCACCTACCCATTTACACCTCAATTTAGCGGCTTCAACCATATTAAGATGTGTTTCCTGTAGCATCACAAGATCAGGTTTAAATTTAGCAAGATATTTAATAATTAGCTTGCGTTTTCTAGGAGACGTGATGCCCCCTACATTCCAAGAAAGTATATTAATCTTGGAAGCCATCAATCCTTAACATAAAATAATAGATAATATTCCATAGCTCTTTGGGCTGTACATATAACCCTGGGCGGGAGGAGGGGGGAGAAGAAAGAGAAAAAAAAATAAAAATAAAAAAATAAAAATAAATAAAAAATAAATAAATATATTTTTTAAAAAAAATCTGCCATCCTGTACCAACATAATGAACCTAAAAGGTATCTAAACTTAGAGTAGAAAACATTCAGTTCCAAAAAAGAATTTTTTCCCCTATTAAAAATATTAATAACCAGTGTATCCAGCCAGAATATAACTAAAACAATATAACCACTTAAATAATACATCAGTCTTATTCAAAGCAGATTTCCATTCTGGAAAAAAAATAATTCTCCTAAAATGCTATAGGGTACTGATGAACTCATGGGCCTCTTGGGGATTGTTCAAAACTCGCCTAACTCCATTCTCTTCCATTACAACCTTCGCAGGGTATACCACCCAGGCTTTAAACCATTTATTAATAATTTTAGTACATAACGGAATCATTTGTTTCCTTTTTGTGGATGTTTCTATTGAGAAATCCTGAAACATTAACAACTTGTTGCCTTCAAATACACATTCCCCTATCTCTCTATATGCTTTTAATAGGTCTACCTTATCCTGATATCTAAGCAGTTTAAAAATGACCATTCTACTTCTATTGCCCACAGCTATACTTGTTCTACTATATCCAACTCTATGGGCTCTTTCAACTGCAAGGGGGAGTCGTTGTTCAGGGAAACCTAATGCCTTGGGGAGTAATAAGGAAGTTACTTTAATAAGGTCCTCATACTTGGGGGATTCGGGGAGTCCAATAATTCTAATGTTATTCCGTCTGGAGCGATCCTCTAGATCCTCCAGACGGCTTTGTAGGGATGAGATTTTAGCTTCATGGTCATGCGTTAGTTTATCTTGAATATTAACCTGGTCCTCCAAGTCGGAGATCCTATTTTCTGCCTCCCCTATTCTAGCGGCAAACTGCTTAACCTCGTTTGACAATGAATTAATGTCTATAGATATACTGCTAAGCTCTTTCTTAATTGTATCAAACTGAGGAGTAAATATGTTGGTTATTTGCAATACTAAATTACCTGTATCTAAATGGGCCATACCCCCCTCCACAGAGGGGTCCAGTGAGGTGTCTGCACTCCTAACCTTTCTGTCCTTACTTTTTGGCGGCATTATAGGGGAACTCTGTTTCGCATGTATAACAAATCTTTCCATATACCCTGTGTTTACAAACAATATGTGTAGAGCTGCGAATGCAGCGGAGAAAAAAAAGAAAAAAAAAAAAACAAGAAAAGAAAAGAGAGGAAAAAAAATAGCACGTGCAATAACCCTCAAAAACAAACACAAATTAAGCTCTGTGTGATTTCTGTGTATTCAGATCCAAAGAGAACTGAAGTCCCTTTAAGTGAAAGCAAACAAAAATGGATTCAGCTGTGAAGGTGTTTTTTTTTTTTTTTTTTTTTGTATTTTGTGGTTTTTAAATCTATGTATAAAAGATAGGTTAATAGTGATATTAGAGCCTGATGGCTTTAACAATTATGATTATAGGTAGTGAACACCTATGTGATCGAATTAGTATAGTATACAGCTATCTATTAATACAGAGTAAGCCCCTTTCTCTAAGAAAATTTTATCATTAAATTTTAGCAGAAAAATGTATACTCTCTCCAGCTAGACACTGTTCTAGCCAAAGGGAGGGGTGAAGACCCCTAAGAGAATCTCTGCTATGGGAGAAAAAAAAAGCAAAAATAGAGAGAACAAGCAAACATCAGTTTACATTAGCCAACATTAAGCAGTCCTTTGATAAACATTAAATCTCTTTTTTTTTTTTTCTTCTTCCTTCCCCTCCTCTCCTTCTTCACTCCAACCTCTCCCCTTCTATCACCTCTCTTCTTCTTCTTACTCTCAGCCTACAAATAAATCCACAACCGATGGGACAAATAAGGTGGGGAATGGAGGGTCAGAGAATATCAAAGTCCTGCAGCAGGTATGCTGCACAAACAACCTCCAACTACCTCAGATGAGATCACATAGAGTAAAGTTATCACCACTAGAACAAAAATCAAGTATAATGCAGATTCTCCTTATATCTCAGGATTTACTTTCGTGCAATAAAAGGGGGGGGGGTGATAGGTATGACAAGTTCCATTATGCTGTAGTATCAAAGATCAGAATCTCCCACATTCATTGTTGGCAAGCACTTCTCCCCAATATTACCCAGCAACTCTGATGGAAGTGAGTTTAAGGTAGCAAGTGCAATATAGGTAGTTAGTGAGGGTTTCTTGTCGCTGGCTCACTTCAGGGCAAAGCCCCCTTGACAAAACAAAGCAAGTGTCTCAGCTTATATGCAGGTCTCGACCCCCAAAGGCATAGGATACATCAATGTAGGGGGAGTATATGCCCAAAGGCTCAGCAAGTCTTACCAGCTCCTATTAAACTTGGCAGTCCGCTTGCGAAGAACTGTACAGGGGTAAGTCGGCGTCTCCTCTCCTTCCAGTCAACCAGGTGTAACACTCTTCACCGCGAGGAGGGAGCGCTGCCTGCCGATCTCTCAACAGACAAACTGCCCCCTCCTACCAGCGGCTATTCCCAGTAATAAGTACGACTGTTTCACAGGGAAAGATCCAGCTTTCCCGCCTTTGACGCCCCTCGTCCCTCTCTGCACGGCTCCTCCAAGGTGATTGCGGTATCCACCGCCGGGCTTTACCGCCAGTACCAAGGCTTCCTCTGCACAGGCGTAGACGCCGCCTGTTAGCCTGCACCGGACCCCAGCGATTCTGGGTCACGCAGGCAAGTAAGTGCTGGGGGAGATTTTCTGGCTCCTATTCTCCGGAGCACCCGAGCTGTGCAGCAACAGCGTGTCCAACAGCTCCGCCCCCACCGGAAGTCCCCGCCCCGATTGGCTGACACAGAAGTTGATTCTAATTATACTTGCAAAAGAAGTTCAATCAGAATATACAAGACATAGCTATATGACATTATTTAACATGAATCAGTAGACATCGTATTGGCTGGTGTATTTATATGTCCTCTAAATGAACTCTTGGGCCACTTTTGGACCTCGCTGTAAGGTATAAAGGGACAGAGGACAGTCATGAACAGTAGGGGACCACTTTTGGATCCCAACTGGTAAACCTCTATTTTAAATATATAGAACTCAAACTATACTAAAAGAGTTATACGATATATTCTAGCATAGGATATTAGGAAAGTAACGTGTCAAACTAATAGTAAATTGTAAAATATGTACTGGGGTTAAGATCTATTTAGGAGTATGGAATCGCACTAACATTAAATACAAATAGTTATATAAGAATATCTTACTTTGTATATAACACTCAACATGGAGCAAGTTTCCTGTCAATAGGTCAAGTAATAGTGCATGCAGGTGTTTATCAACACTGAAATCACTATGTAATATGTCTCAGCTATGGAGTAGTGAACATTAGGTAATTGGCAGAGTAGGAGGGGGTTATAAGTGTTGTAAGCGCCCTTAAGAAAGAGAGGAAAAAAGTTACTCCATACATTATCAATCAGACCGCAGCTGAGCGTGTGCTTTGAGAAACGGTTAGACATTTTAAATGGGTAAAGAGTTTAAGTTCAGCGGAGCTGAAAGTTTGTGATATCAAAGCTCACTGCAAATTTCTTCCACTACAATGTAAAAGTTGGCACCCCATGTAATAAATGAGATTCCTAGGCTCTTATCCCCATACATGCGTACATTGAGCTGCCATACACCTGGAATTTAAATTATAACATCAGATAACCTAATTAACCAAATTTTCAAGTGACAGTGGTGAGTACACAAACACATACGCAGTCTGCCATTAGGGAACCTAAAAATCATAGCGGCATTATATAAAATTTAACTGCAGTTATCCGCTTTTCTAATTGTCGTGCAAAATGCATATAGCCGACCTCAGTGCACTGATATATAAAGTAGGCTACGATTTTACCAGATTCAGTTAGGAAGTCCCATAGTGACTGTTTACTTCGCATAAGCGGTAACTGAGCTCTTACACAATACAAGCCCCAGAACCTTTAATCAGATCAACATATGTGGAGCACAAAATAAATAAAAAGTATGGACATTGATAGGGTGATTGTGCACAAAAACAGGCTCATAAATTAAGAAGGTCTCTGCAATGGGTGTTGCTATTTATAAATTAAGCCAGTATTGGCGGCTCTCCCATTATCTGGCACGCTAATTAGCCCAAAACTCATGTCTAGCCCACTCCTAGTCTCTGGTGCAAATATCCATCGTCGGCTGCGTTCCCCAATTGCAGCCGACAAACAACAGTGAGATCTCGTTGCTTGATGGGCAGATCTCCGTCTAGATGTGAAGGGCGCTCCCAGAATTTTCCCAACAGAGGGAGGGTAGGGCCTAGGTGACAGCGCTCCCCAGCACCCCTTGCCTGTGAGTCCCAACTGCTTCTTACAGAGTGCAGCGGTAAAGGTAAGTCCAGTGTGGCATCCAAAGTTTTGGTGGGCTGTGAAGTACCTTTCTCTTTCTGCATGGCTATTTGCCTCAGCGTATCTGTCTGATAGAGCGGAGCCGGCACCTGCACTCCCGGCTCCCCCTCGTTCACCTTGTGAGAGGCCTTCATTGCGTTAGGATCTCTCTGTGTTACGGTATCTTCCAGGGATGGACACAGTAAATCGAGCAGGTCCCGTTGGAGTCTTGCAAAATGTTCCGCCAGCATCATTTGCGTTTCTTTCTCCCACCGGTCAAGTGCAGCAATGGCCCTCTCACTACAGTGGGAAGACGCCATTGTAGTCTCTTTGTGGTAAGCTTGCAGGCTCTTTAAGTCCGTCGTTGCTGACTTTAGTTCTTAGATATCCTATAAGCGATCTAGTGTGTAGTGACCCCCAATTAGTTAGTTTGACTGTTTTCAGTGTCTATGCACTGCATACCCGGCTTACAAGGTACCGGGGGGGGGGGGGTGTTGAGAGCCTCTCACTGAAGTGACTGCCTTAGGCCTCAACTCTCCGGATCAGTTAATAAGTGTGGTAGTCCCAATGTTGTGGTATCATTTGATTCCTCTTTGTAAGCAGAGCCTAATCATCAGGGAGAGGTAGATGGGAGATCCTCATAAACATCAATAGAAGGCAAAATATTAATGTTTCACACAGAGCAACTGATAATGCGTCCATTCAAGGAGCTGCCCAGAGTCACGCCCCTTATTTTTATTTTTTATTGTGTTAACCTGTTTATTTTTTATTGTGTTCATTTTATGGATTTAGGGTATATATTTTGTTGCTTGTATTGATTATTCTGGTTATAGGTTTTTTTAGTAGGGAAGCACCCCCTATGGGATTTTGCTTTGTTCATCTTATATCCCCTATTTTCCAAATTTTTCATAGTAACAGTGTTCTTCACGCATTTTCTGCTTCCAGTTTGTGACTTAAAGTGAATGTAAACTTTCAAGAATGAGTGCCCGGTTTTTCTACTATTAAAAACAGGGGCACTTTCATTCATGAAAGTTTAAATTTCATGCGTTTTCTTAAAATACTTACCTTGTCTTCTTGAAGCCACTCCAGTGCTTCACCAGCCCGTCGCAAGCCTCTTTATACATCAGCAATGATGATTCTGGTATCCTCCAATCACGGCTTCCCCCCGGGGCAATCATTACCTGAGGCAACGGCGTGATTGGAGTTAGCCGGGTTTCATCATTGCTGGGTAAGTTAACCAGGAAGAAGCAGGAGGGGCATCGTTTCAGAACGGAGATCCGGCGTTTCAGAAGAAAAAGGTAAGTATTTTTAAAATCCGGTGCAATGTCAATTTTCATCAATGAAAGTGCCCCTGTTTTTAATAGTTTTTTTAAAAAACGGGCACTTTCAGATGAAAATTGACATTCACTTTAAATGGAAGGGGGGTGTTTAAATGCCTGTGTATAGATCTTTAAAAAAGGTTCGGCGAAATGCGTGAGTAGTGTTGTAAAATTTGTGTTTTGTAAGAAAAATATTGCTGACGTACATATACAAAGATGGATTCTGAAGGATTGTTTAAAAGTATAGGAAAGTCAAGAATAAACTTTTATGATTTAGATAGAGCATGTCATTTTAAAACACTTGTAATTTCACTTTTATCATCAAATGTACTTGGTTCTCTTGGTACCCTATGTACATATCCCAACAGCAATATTGGTTTGTTTTTAATGGTATATTAAATTAATCCATAAAATAATAAACTGCATTCACTTTTTTTTTTTTGAAAATCAGTTTTCCAAAAACAAAACGTTATTGATACAAGATATGGAGTCGCAGCTCCTGTTGTGTACATACATTGGCCGATTCATTTTTTTTAAATTAAAATAACTAACATATCTTGTCACATTTCTATTAGTGAAGGGACTGAAAGTCTTTCTGAATAATGTGGTTCATTAGTTATCTATATAGATTAACTAAGCAAAATAATAATAACATTAACAAAAACAATAATCATTAAAACTTTTTTGACTGGAGCACCACCGCAGGTCCGATTACATGGGTGTTTTAAGAGAAATATATTTATACTCTGGTTTCTTAATAAAGTAATACAACTTATAATAATGAGCTGTGTTTATGTCTTTTGTTCACTATCAAAGGTGGTAATTTTGTGTCTTTTCTGTTGTAATAATTTAATGTAATGTTCCCATATAAACTGCATTCACATTTAACATCATCTCATACAAGCAACACAAAATATATTTATTTTCAGAGAACTTGCATTTGCAAAGCAAGTAAATAAACCTTATGCAATCAAACAAAAATGTGACATTTGCAGGCTAAAAGATAGCCCTTGTCTATTATGAAATACCAAACACATATAAGTTTCATATTTTTCTTTCAGTTACTTTAATATTTATTGATTTTTAGCCATAACTGATTACTTTACAGGACAGTGTGTTTTCCCAAACGCACAAAAAGTGCATTTTGTAATAGCATTGTGTTTCAACCTGGAAAGAAATATAATACAGAGATAATAAATATTTCTCAACAGCATAATAAATCAGGGTCTCAAGCATTTCAGCTTAAATATCTAATTAATAAGAATGATATATTTCTAGAAGAGTCCGTGCTGATCTAGACTATAACCACCCATCAGACTTGCTAATTACATTTGATAGATTCACACAGTACGTGCTGTTTTCCAGTTTTCATTTACTTTATTTTACTTTATTTTTACTCAGTATGTTTTTTGCACAATTCACAAACATGCTATTCCGATTAAATGCCATATTTTATAAAAAAAAAGTGCGCTATCCTCCGTCCCGGTTCATTACATTCTTTCTTTAATAGGCAAATTCCTTAAAAATATGTTGTATTTTGACACTCTTATAAATATAGAAGTTAATGTTAAAAACCTTGAACTAGGCCACAAATAAAGGCTTAAATGTGTTGTTTGTTATCAGGCATATATTTATATCCAGATGCCTCTCTTGTGATACCAATTGGTGGTTAATAAAGACACTTACGGCTAGATTTAGAGTTCTGCGGCCAAAGGGGTGCGTTAGCTACGCGTGCTTTTTTTCTCCCGCACCTTTTAAATACTGCTGGTATTTAGAGTTCACAGAATGGCTGCGTTAGGCTCCAAAAAGGGAGCGTATAGCATAATTTACCGCCACTGCAACTCTCAATACCAGCGGTGCTTACGGACGCGGCCAGCTTCAAAAACGTGCTCGTGCACGATTCCCCCATAGAAAACAATGGGGCCATTTGAGCTGAAAAAAAACCTAACACCTGCAAAAAAGCAGCGTTCAGCTCCTAACGCAGCCCCATTGTTTCCTATGGGGAAACACTTCCTAAGTCTGCACCTAACACCCTAACATGTACCCCGAGTCTAAACACCCCTAACCTTACACTTATTAACCCCTAATCTGCCGCCCCCGCTATCGCTGACACCTGCATATTTTTTTAACCCCTAATCTGCCGCTCCGTAAACCGCCGCTACCTACATTATCCCTATGTACCCCTAATCTGCTGCCCCTAACACCGCCGACCCCTATATTATATTTATTAATGCCTAATCTGCCCCCCACAACGTCGCCGCCAGCTACCTACAATAATTAACCCCTAATCTGCCGACCGCACCTCACCGCTACTATAATAAAGTTATTAACCCCTAATCCACCTCACTCCCGCCTCAATAACCCTATAATAAATAGTATTAACCCCTAATCTGCCCTCCCTAACATCGCCGACACCTAACTTCAATTATTAACCCCTAATCTGCCGACCGAATCTCGCCGCTACTGTAATAAATGGATTAACCCCTAAAGCTAAGTCTAACCCTAACCCTAACACCTCCCTAAGTTAAATATAATTTTTATCTAACGAAATAAATTAACTCATTAAATAAATTAATCCTATTTAAAGCTAAATACTTACCTGTAAAATAAACCCTAATATAGCTACAATATAAATTATAATTATATTATAGCTATTTTAGGATTAATATTTATTTTACAGGCAACTTTGTATTTATTTTAACCAGGTACAATAGCTATTAAATAGTTAAGAACTATTTAATAGTTACCTAGCTAAAATAATTACAAAATTACCTGTAAAATAAATCCTAACCTAAGTTACAATTAAACCTAACACTACACTATCAATAAATTAATTAAATACAATACCTACAATTATCTACAATTAAACCTAACACTACACTATCAATAAATTAATTAAATACAATATCTACAAATAAATACAATGAAATAAACTAACTAAAGTACAAAAAATAAAAAAGAACTAAGTTACAAAAAATAAAAAAATATTTACAAACATTAGAAAAATATTACAACAATTTTAAACTAATTACACCTACTCTAAGCCCCCTAATAAAATAACAAAGCCCCCCAAAATAAAAAAATGCCCTACCCTATTCTAAATTAATAAAGTTCAAAGCTCTTTTACCTTACCAGCCCTGAAAAGGGCCCTTTGTGGGGCATGCCCCAAAGAATTCAGCTCTTTTGCCTGGAAAAAAAAACACATACAATACCCCCAACCAACATTACAACCCACCACCCACATACCCCTAATCTAACCCAAACCCCCCTTAAATAAACCTAACACTAAGCCCCTGAAGATCTCCCTACCTTGTCTTCACCTCACCGGGTCCCGATCTGTCCAGAAGAGCCTCCGATGTCTTGATCCAAGCCCAAGGGGGGGGGCTGAAGAGTGACGTCCATCCTCGGGCTGAAGTCTGGATCCAAGCGGCGGCTGAAGAAATCCATCATCGGGCTAAAGTCGGAAGTCCATCATCGGGATGAAGTCTTCTATCAAGCAGCATCTTCAATCTTCTTTCTTCCGGAGCGGAGCCATTTTCTTTCCAGCCGACGCGGATCCATCCTCTTCTAACAACGCCTACTCACTGAATGACGGTTCCTTTAAATTACGTCATCCAAGATGGCGTCCCTCGAATTCCGATTGGCTGATAGGATTCTATAAGCCAATCGGAATTAAGGTAGGAATATTCTGATTGGCTGATGGAATCAGCCAATCAGATTCAAGTTCAATCCGATTGGCTGATCCAATCAGCCAATCAGATTGAGCTCGCATTCTATTGGCTGATCGGAACAGCCAATAGAATGCGAGCTCAATCCGATTGGCTGATTGGATCAAAACAGTATGTACTATGCAAAAAAGGCAGCACTCACTGGTCATTTGTAAGTAAAATTTAGCTTTTAATAATTCAAAAAGTTAAAATCTTGGGAAAAACATGATGTTTCGATGCCTAACTGGCATCTTTTTCAAATGTCCGAAAAGGTAATTCCAAAGTGGTCACACCAGCTATGTGGTGTTCCCCATGAGAGCAAGGTCTCATGGGGAACACCACATAGCTGGTGTGACCACTTTGGATTTACCTTTTGGGACATTTGAAAAAGATGCCAGTTAGGCATCGAAACGTCATGTTTTTTCCAAGATTTTAACTTTTTGGATTATTAAAAGCTAAATTTTACTTACAAATGACCAGTGAGTGCTGCCTTTTTTGCATAGTATATATATATATATATATATATATATATATATATATATATATATATATATATATATATATATACAGGTAGCCCTAAGTTTACGCTGGGGCTAGGTTCCAGAAGGAATGGTTGTAAATCAAAACCGTTGTAAATTGAAACCCAGTTTATAATGTAAGTCAGTGGGAAGTAAGGGAGTTAGGTTCCAGGCCCCTCTCAAAATTGTCATAAGTAACACCTAATACATTATTTTTAAAGCTTTGAAATGAAGACTTTAAATACTAAACAGCATTATAAACCTAATAAAATAATCACACAACACAGAATATATAATTAAACTAAGTTAAATGAACAAAAACATTTGCTAAACAGCATTATAAACCTTATAAAATAATCACACAACACAGACTTCACTTTCATTTTTCTGCAAACAGTTCTTTCTCTGTATTCCAATCTGGACTGATTTATAGACAGGAAGATCTTGTTCCTTTGAAATCTGCTCGATATCTCAGGTCTGGCTAAACTGATTAATTTCAGCTTGCTTGGCTTTGCAGCAACACAAGCGGACAGCTCCACCTACTGGCTATTTTAATAAATGCACTGCTTCTCAATGCTTTTCAATAGCAGTCACATGACTGGAAAAAAGGTTGTTATTCTGAAACGGTGTAAATTGACGGTTGTAAACCGAGGGCCACCTGTATATATATATATAAGTTCCAATGAAGGGAGTTTACAAAGTTGTCACCTTTTAATCAATGTAAATCCTTCTCCAGAAGGAAGCTAAATGGACTTTCCTACTAGATTCTCTGGTCCCTAAGGGGTTAAATTCTCATTTGGATTGGCATTATTTTTATAAGTCCATTTTTCCATAATTCCAAAATCTTTTTGCATAAGCCCATAATATTTGTATTTTTTTTCCTTTTAACTATTCTCTTTATATTGGCTTGTTTAAGATGTGTTAGTTTTTCACAGGTCCATTGTCAATGGTCCATACCTACCTACAGACTGGACCTAATATCCGAATATTAGATTGAGATAGATAGTTGATAGTTAGTATACTATATTGTATATACCTGGTGATCTAATCTGGCCTCCGAAAAGTTGAGGATAATGCTAAACCCATCTTTTTTAGTCATTGTCAAGTGTCTACATAAATTTATACTATCGAAACATAGCTATAATTTTAGACATCCACAATGTAGAATATATATTGGTTGCCATGGCAACATGCTCAGCGAAGTATACCTCCAGAGAGAAATAGCGCGTCTAGAGTACAGTGGAGTTAGATCTAATTCCTTAGATTAGGAGTTCAATTGTTAGCTGCCTAATATGTGTTATATATATAAAGGTCTTGGACGCAGCCATATTTGGTTGCTATGGTACCCACTTTAAACCCTTGAGTGCTAACGACGGCTCTGAGCCGTCGCAGAGTTTCCCACTCTGGTGCTAACGATGGCTCAGAGCCGTCGCTAGCACTCTCCCACCTTGAAGGAGACCTGGGGGCTCCCACCCACTCCTACCCTGGCGATCGGGCCTGTATAGTGACAGGCATTGTCGGGGCTTCACTTTTTGCGTGGTGACGTCACACGCAATGACGTGATGACGTCACCGCACAACTTTATTAACAAAATACAATAACAAGTATAGGGAAAGGGGGCATGCAGCTTAGAAGCCTGTATCTCAGGTATTTAAGCAGCTATAGACCCCCAATACCTACCGTTGGAAAGGTAATCGCCTAACCTTTCCAACGCTATAAGTTTTGGGTATCTGAAAGAAAAGAAAAAAGTTAAAAAACCAAATATTTAAAAAAAAAAATTAAAAACCCCTCAAATCAGCTTAGCAACCAGGTGGGAAAGTGCTTAGCACTCAAAGGGTTGAACAATTCTTTGTAATGAATATTAGAATTGTTTCTTGATATGACCCTTAGAGGGTTACTAGATCTATCTTTACTGACAGGCCAGTTTGATGAAGAACTGTATAGTATTGTCTGTGCGCTTTGGTCCGGAGTTTAGTTTGTATATTTGGTCACACGGAGCTATAGCGTTAAAAACAAATGTCCTTGAGAACAAATAGATTTCGATAATGTTGGATTATATACAAGCATGTATTGTATATGAACTGATTTGCCCATATAACATGTTGATGTGTATATTTTATGTTGGTTGTATTCACATGATTATTTACTTGGGGCTGGTTACCAAGTCGCCATTCGATGACGTCAGCCCAAGGGAGAGTGGCCGATCGAAGCATGCTACAGGGCTTCCGATCCCACACAAGGTATAAGTATAGCACTGGGGTGTAAGCTTTTTATTGTCACATATCTTGTTGACTGAGGAAGGGGGTGAAACCCCGAAACGGCACTGATTAAAAGGTGACGACTGTGTAAAGTTCTGGAGAGTGCATCCTTTCATTAGAACTTTATATCACTTTTAAAAGCACCCTGGGTTGTTGAATTTGGATCATGAGTGCTGGCCTGCTTTAAATTTTGTATATATACTATATATATATATATACACACACAGTTCACTTGACTAATATTGGCATCCTTGGTAATTATGAGCAAAAAAGGCTGTGAAAAATGGTCTATTGTTTATTCATTTGATCTTCTTTCTTTTTGATCTCATGGATATAAAACAATTGCAAACACAACACAGGTTTATACAAAACAAATCTTTGTTAAATATATGTATGGCACAATTATTGGCACTCCTAAGAATACATATGAGAAAAATATATTTGAAGTATATTCCCATTGATATTTTACATTTTTTAGTACACATGGGTGACTAGGAACAGGAAATTATTCAACAATTAATTCCTGCTTCACAGGAGTATAAATATTAGGTAACACATAGGCCAAATTCCCTTAGTCATTCATCAAATTCGGTAAGACCAAGGAATATAGCTGTGATGTGCGGAAAATGGGAAGTGGCTATAAGAAAATAAGTAAAAGCATTGAAAATGCCCACTTCCTCCATCAAGGCAATAATTAAGAAGTTTCAGTCACCTGGAAATGGTATGATTCCACCTGGAAGAAGGCGTGTGTCTATATTGTCTCAACGCACTGTGAAGAGGATAGTAAGAGTGGCCAAAATATCTCCAAGGATCACAGCTGGAGAATTGCAGAAGTTAGTTAGGTCTTAGGGCCTGAAAGTCTCCAAAACTACAATCACCTAAATCACCACAAGTTGTTTGGAAGGGCTTTAAAAAAAAGCCTCTACTCTCATCCAAAAACAAACTCAAGCCTCTTAAGTTTGCCAGACACTACTGGTACTTCAAATGGGATCAAATGGGTTATATGGTCAGATGAAACTAAAATAGAGCTTTTTGCCAATAAACACCAGAGGTTGGTTTGGCACACACAGAGAGGTAGCCATATGGAAAAGTACCTCATGCTCACGGTTAAATATGGTGTTTGCTCTTTAATGTTTTGGGGCTGTTTTTCTGCCAGAGGTCCTGGACATTTTGTTAGGATACATGGCATCATGGACTCTATCAAATATATCAACAGATATTTAATGAACAGCTGACTGGCTCTGCCAGAAAGCATAAAAAAAGCAGTGGCTGGATCTTCCAGCAAGAAAATTATCCAAAACATACATCAACACAAAAATGGTTTACTGATCACAAAATGAAAGCCTTGTCATGGCCATTCCAGTCACCTGACTTGAACCCTATAGAAAACCTGTGGGGTGAACTAAAGAGTAGAGTCCACCAATGTCGACCTCAAAATTGGAAAGATCTGGAGAAATTCTGTATGGAGGAATAGTCTCAGATCCCTTGCCATGTATTCTCCAACCATCAAGCATTATAGGAGAAGACTCAGAGCACGAAGTATTGACTAAAAGGGTGCCAATAATTGTGCCAGACATATATTTAACAAATAATTTTTTTGGATAAACCTGCGTTGTGTTTGCAATTGTTTGATATCCATGAGAGCAGAGTATTTTTGTGTATTTTTTTTATGAAAGCTCAAAAGGTTAAACAATAAAGATAACTTTCACAGCCTTCTTTGCTCATATTTACTAAGGGTGTCAATATTCATGCAGTTTTAAAAAAATAAATAAATAAAGATGCTATATATATCTAGATAGCTGTTTTACTATAAATGCAATATAATTTAGCTATAGTATTTTTTTTTTATCAACTTAACTAACCTTTTGTTGCAAATAATTAATTTGAGCCAATAGACTCACGTTTTTGTTGTCATGATATAACGCTACATTTACTATATTTTTGGTTGTTACGAGTAGTCATGGCAACTTTCAATAGAGCCTCGGTTTGCTCATATGAGTAGACCCTATCAATTGAATGAAGTACCATGTGACACGAACACACGAGGTCTACACGCAATGTGGTTTCTTATTAACCAATGAACAACGGACTAGTATGGGGGCATGCCGCCGCTCTGTGCATTTTTAAATCAAGTTTTTGACAGCAAACGGTAATAGACTTTGAGGAAGAAGGGAGGAAAGTGTGTATACCCTTCGAAACTCGTCAGGACTCTAAAAAAATGTTTGCATATCTTGCACTCTTTGTATTCTGGGATTTCAACTACTATGTATTAAATGGTATGAAAGTTTTAGATTACCTCATATGACATTGAGGGTATCTGATGTAAGCACATTTTTATATCAATACATTTTTTTTGTATTCTATACGGAGTTGCTTTCTTTCCTTACATGCCAAATACGCCTGGAAACGGATTCTACAGAGTGGATATGCTATCAGCAACACATCTCAGCACGACTTTCCATTGTAATCCTGAGGGATTCTCCATGCACTGTGCTGCACTTACCTCATACAATTTAGGTTAAAGAGTGTAAGTAGACTCCCAAAGGGATCCGTTGTCTTATGTTGCTAACTTATTCAACTACTGCTACTTTTCATAAGGATTTTGAGGACTCTATTTGATACGAACTTCGATAGAGACAAGTAACATTACTGTTTCTATATCAGGCATATTATGCATAGCTCCTGATTTAACTGTGTATCTATACATGTATTTTATTTCTTTTATTTACGTTGCATGTACTAGAACAGTGTTACTTTATACATTTTAATTGTATCTATTATATTACACCAATAGTAATTTTGCGGTTTAGACATTGCACTTAGCCTATGTATGTTACTGGATTATTTATTTTTACATGTATATCTGTATTATCGCATCTTTGATTTTTAAATATAGATTGGCTACATGGGTTATCTATACCCTATATATAGGGCACCTATTTACAAATGTATTGCTTGCACCACTATTTATTTTCTAATATATATATATATATATATATATATATATATATATATATATATATATATAAAACACAACCTCACACTAAAGTTTGGGATCAACTGGGGCACATTTAAAAAATGAACCAAAGGTCGGACCTCTGGTTCATTTTCGGAGGGCTAATTGTTACTGTGAGCTTGCAGTAGCAATAACCAGCCACTTGTAAAGACTGGTTATTTATTGCACACCCGCAAACTGGTGAATTCGCCCTTTTGAGGGCTCGCAATAAAGTAGCGCTCCATTTGTAATCTAGACCTTAGTGTTTTTCTTATTTATTTGTTGCATTATATAGTTTTAAAAAAGAAAATCAAATTTAAACACAAAAGAACCAACATAAGTTAACATAGGCCTAAAAATAACAGTACATTACCAAAGATATATTTCTCTATTTGTGCTATTGGCAAAACTTTTAACAAACTATTCTATTCCAGTATGTAAGTATGAGGACTCTGCACTGAAAGTGCATGTTCAGGTAGATTACAAGTTATGGGCGCAAAGGGGTGCAAAACGAATGCAACAAAAGTTGCGTTATTTCAACCTCCATAGCGCTGCCTTTACGAGTTTTTGAAAAGCCGGCTTGTGCATGCGATATGGTTGCATTTAGCTCCATACCACAAAATACAAGCGCTGTTTTGATGTGCTTGTGCACGCTTTCCCCATAGACATCAATTGGGAGAGCGGGTTAGAAAAAAACCTAACACCTGCAATTGCGGAATGAAAAGCTCCGTAACGCAACCCCATTGATGTCTATAGGGGAAAAAAAAAGTTAAGTTTAAACCTAACACCCTAACATAAACCCCACGTCTAAACACCCCTAATCTGCTGCCCCCGACACCTACATAGTTATTAACCCCTAATCTGCCGCTCCCGATATTGCCGCCACTGAAATAAATATATGAACCCCTAATCTGCCGCTCCCAATATCGCCTCCACTATAGTTAAGTTATTAACCCCTATTCCCCTGCACCCCAACATCGCCCACACTATAATAAATAATAAATCTATTAACCCTATTCCGCTACTCGCCACCACTGCCACCACTAAATAAAGTTATTAACCCCAAAACCTCTGGCCTCCCACATCACTACCACTAAATAAACCTATTAACCCCTAAACTGCCAGCCTACCACATTGCAACAACCTAAATTAAACTATATTAACCGTAACCCTAAACGTAACCCTAACACCCCCAACTTTAACATAATTAAAATAGAGCTAAATTAAAGTTACAATTATTAACTAAATAATACCTATTTAAAACTAAAAACAAATTTACCTCTAAAACAAAACCTAAGCTAGCTACAATATAACTAATAGTTATATTGTAGATACAGTAGCTTAGGTTTTATTTTTATTTTTTTATTTCACAGGTAAGTTTGTATGTATTTTAACTAGGTAGACTAGTTAGTAAATAGTTATTAACTATTTACTAACTACCTAGTTAAAATAAATACAAACTTACCTGTGAAATAAAACCTAAGCTGCCTTACACTAAAACCTAACATTACAAAAAAAAAAAAACACTAAAATTACAAAAAAATAAAAAAACCTACCATTACAAAAAAATAACAAACAAAATTATCCAAAACAATAAAAAATATAAATTATGCTTACCTGATAATTTCATTTCCATCGTGGGGGAGGTGTCAGGGTTTTTTCCCTGTTGTGTTTGCCATGTGCTGCTGGCAGCCATTTTACTCCCCTCTCTTCCTGACTATGGTGCATTGTGGGGGATGCTGCTCAATTCCTGCACTTCCTTTTATGGCCAGACTGGTGTGCATCATCCATGTGAGACAGGATGCAGTCTCAGAATTGTGATGTCATCACTTATTATTTAAAGGGCCTCTGTTCAGTATGCTTTGCCTTTGCGTTATCTCAGACCTGTTTGTGTTCCTGTGTATTACCTGGCTGCCTGACGTCCTTCCTGGTTCCTGATCCCTGGCTTGTTCCTGACTCTGCTGTTTTCCTTGTTCCTGATTCCGGCTTGTCTGACTATTCGCGTTGGCTCCTGACTCGGCTCGTCTGACTACCAGCTCTGGTTTTGATTCCTGGATTGTTATTTGACTTGTGGACTTTTTATTATTTTTTGCTATTAATAAAGGTGTGATTATTTTTGCACTTCTCGTCTCAGTCTGATTCCTGGCACCCTGACATTACACAAAGGCCATGAATCCTGATGGTGCTAATAATCCACCTTTACATGCCATGATTTCCAGGATGGATGTACAGGATCACTGCTTGGATCATTTTGCACTAGCCCTGCAAACCCTGCTGACTCGCACTGCACATTTGGACCAAAGTGTCCCGCAAGTTATGGCTGCTCCTGTTTCCGCTGCTGCACCTATGCCTACCAGGAGCATGTCCGGTTCTGCCCCTCTACCTCAGCGATATGGAGGTGATCCTATTCAGTGCAGAGGATTTTTGAACCAGGTGGGCATTTACTATTAGATGTTACCTCAGGTGTTTCCCTCTGACAGAGCTAAGGTGGGATTTCTCATCTCCTTACTCTCTGACACAGCTCTTGCCTGGGCTAATACCTTGTGGGAGACTAATAAACCTGTGATTTCAAATTACCCTGGATTTGTGGCCTCCTTTCGAAGGGTATTTGATGTTCTGGTTCGCTCCTCCTCTGCTGCTAAACGACTCATGTACATTCAGCAAGGTACAAGATCTGTTGCTCAGTATGCTATTGAGTTCCGTACGCTTGCCACAGAGGTAGGTTGGAACAATGAAGCCCCCTTGTTGCCGCCTTCTTTCATGGTGCGATTAAAGACGAAGTTGATGCCAGAGATTTACCAGAGGATCTCGAGGCATTGGTGTCTTTTTTGATCCTAATTGACATCAGACTCAGAGAGAGACCCTCTGTCAAGGAGCGCTTGTGGAAGCCTCCTGTTCCGTTGTCTCCTACGTGTTCATTCCCACCCATGCCTCCCTCTCCTCCCATGCCTCCTGGTCCTGAGTCACCAGGTACTGCTGAGCCGATGCAGCTGGGATTCACACGCCTCTCCGCGGCGGAGAGGGTCTTTAGGAGGAGGGAGGGGCTCTGCCTCTATTGTGGGTTACAGGGCCACCTTTTGAAGTCTTGTCCTACACAGCCGGGAAATGCTCACACCTAAGGTCCTGTCAGGGGCATACCTTGGGGGGTTTATCCTCATCCCCGGAACCGCTTAAGGAGAAACCTTTGGTCACGGTTGTCCTATCCTGGGTGGACTCCTCCATAGTCACCCATGCTCTTGTTGACTCCGGTGCTGCTGGCTATTTCATTGACAGTGCTTTTGTATCAAAGCACTCCATTCCTGTTTTGCCTCGGTCCGTTCTGCTTGCTATTGAGGCCATTGATGGCAGGCCCCTTCAGCCCACACTCATTACTCATGAAACTGCTCCGTTGTCCATGGCTGTCGGGGCTCTCCATTTTGAAACCCTCCAGTTCCAGGTGATAAACTCTCTGCATTTTCCGGTTGTTCTTGGTTATCCCTGGCTCCAAAAGCGCAATCCCAGTCTCGACTGGTGCAGGTCCGAAATTTTGTCGTGGCCCCTGCAATGTATTTCCACTTGTCTTCGGAAACCAGTTAAAGTCTTGTGCACTTCTTTGGTTTCTCAATTGCCAGAGGAGTACCGAGAGTTCCTAGACGTGTTTGACAAGGTGCATGCTGGTACGTTGCCTCCTCACGTCTTACGATTGTGCCATAGACCTGCAACCCAGAGCCATTCCTGCTCGGGGCCGGGTGTACCCTCTGTCTGTTGCAGAGAATTGTGCTATGGAGGAGTATGTTGCCGATGCTCTGTCATGGGGGATCATCCGCAAATCCTGCTCTCCTGCAGGGGCTGGCTTATTCTTTGTGAAGAAAAAGGGTGGCGAGTTAAGACCATGTATCGATTATAGGGGTCTTAATCGTCTTACCATTAAGAATGCTTACCCTATTCCGCTTATTACAGAACTCTTTGACCGCCTCAAGGGAGCTACGGTCTTGATTTGAGAGGAGCGTACAATCTCATTAGGATTAAGGAGGGCCACGAATGGAAAACAGCATTTAACACCAGGAGCAGGCATTATGAGTATCTTGTAATGCCCTTTGGCCTATGTAATGCTCCTGCTGTTTTTCAGGAATTTATTAATGATTTCCTAGGAGATATGTTGCAACAGTGTGTTGTGGTGTACTTGGACGACATCCTCATACACTCACCCACACTTGAGGCTCATCGTTCTGATGTTACACGGGTTCTTCAGAGACTACGTGAGAACGGCCTGTTTTGTAAACTCGAGAAATGTAAGTTCCAACAGACTCAAGTACCCTTCCTAGGTTATGTTATCTCCGTTGCAGGGTTCTCCATGAATCCTGACTAGTGATGTCGCGAACTGAAAATTTTCCGTTCGCGAACGGCAGACTCGAACTTCCGCAACTGTTCGCAAACGGGCGAACCGGGCGAACCGCCATTGACTTCAATAGGCAGGCGAATTTTAAAACCCACAGGGACTCTTTCTGGCCACAATAGTGATGGAAAAGTTGTTTCAAGGGGACTAACACCTGGACTGTGGCATGCCGGAGGGGGATCCATGGCAAAACTCCCACGGAAAATTACATACAGAGTCTGGTTTTAATCCATAAAGGGCATAAATCACCTAACATTCCTAAATTGTTTGGAATAACGTGCTTTAAAACATCAGGTATGATGTTGTATCGATCAGGTAGTGTAAGGGTTACGCCCGCTTCACAGTGACAGACCAAACTCCCCGTTTAACGCACCGCAAACAACCACAAACAGTCCATTTGCACAACCACAAGATAGATAGATTTGATAGATACATAGATACATAGATTAGATAGATAGATCAATAGATGCAATATACATTTGATAGATACGATAGATAGTTAAATAGATTTGATAGATAAATAGATAGATTTGATAGATATATAATTTCCCAGACAGAGAATTACAAGACGTGCGGTCTGGGACCCATGGTAAGGTTCCCAGAGGCAGTTGCCGTGCCAGGGGACGTCTATATGGCATGGATTTTAGGAACCGGGAGATGGAAAAAGATTCTTGGTCGGTCCTTCTACTTCAAATTTGGGGCACTGCGCGTGCAATCGTGGCCGGAATTTTAGTCGACGGACATTTGGCTGACGGACATTTGTCCGAAACACAAGTGGCTGTCACAAAACAGTCCGTCCACGAGATAGATAGATTTGATAGATAGATACATAGATTAGATAGATCAATAGATGCAATATACATTTAATAGATACGATAGATAGTTAGATAGATTTGATAGATAAATAGATAGATTTGATAGATATATAACTTCCCAGACAGAGAATTACAAGACGTGCAGTCTGGGGCCCATGGTAAGGTTCCCAGAGGCAGTTGCGGCGCCAGGGGACGTGTATATGGCATGGATTTTAGGAACCGGGAGATGGAAAAAGATGCTTGGTCTGTCCTCCTACTTCAAATTTGGGGCACTGCGCGTGCAAGCTACTGTGCCACCAGATATGAGTGGTGTGTTAAGTAGTACTATTCTGATCAGTTTAATACCTGTTACTCCTCCTATTGGGGGAGGTGTATATGGCATGGATTTTAGGAACCGGGAGATGGAAAAAGATGCTTGGTCGGTCCTCCTACTTCAAATTTGGGGCACTGCACGTGCAATCTACTGTGCCACCAGATATGAGTGGTGTGTTAAGTAGTACTATTCTGATCAGTTTAATACCTGTTACTCCCCCTATCGGGGGAGGTGTATATGGCATGGATTTTAGGAACCGGGAGATGGAAAAAGATTCTTGGTCGGTCCTTCTACTTCAAATTTGGGGCACTGCGCGTGCAATCGTGGCCGGAATTTTAGCCGACGGACATTTGGCTGATGGACATTTGTCCGAAACACAAGTGGCTGTCACAAAACAGTCCGTCCACGAGATAGATAGATTTGATAGATAGATACATAGATTAGATAGATCAATAGATGCAATATACATTTGATAGATACGATAGATAGTTAGATAGATTTGATAGATAAATAGATAGATTTGATAGATATATAACTTCCCAGACAGAGAATTACAAGACGTGCAGTCTGGGGCCCATGGTAAGGTTCCCAGAGGCAGTTGCGGCGCCAGGGGACGTGTATATGGCATGGATTTTAGGAACCGGGAGATGGAAAAAGATGCTTGGTCTGTCCTCCTACTTCAAATTTGGGGCACTGCGCGTGCAATCTACTGTGCCACCAGATATGAGTGGTGTGTTAAGTAGTACTATTCTGATCAGTTTAATACCTGTTACTCCTCCTATTGGGGGAGGTGTATATGGCATGGATTTTAGGAACCGGGAGATGGAAAAAGATGCTTGGTCGGTCCTCCTACTTCAAATTTGGGGCACTGCACGTGCAATCTACTGTGCCACCAGATATGAGTGGTGTGTTAAGTAGTACTATTCTGATCAGTTTAATACCTGTTACTCCCCCTATCGGGGGAGGTGTATATGGCATGGATTTTAGGAACCGGGAGATGGAAAAAGATTCTTGGTCGGTCCTTCTACTTCAAATTTGGGGCACTGCGCCTGCAATCGTGGCCGGAATTTTAGCCAACGGACATTTGGCTAACGGACATTTGTCCGAAACACAAGTGGCTGTCACAAAACAGTCCGTCCACGAGATAGATAGATTTGATAGATAGATACATAGATTAGAGAGATCAATAGATGCAATATACATTTGATAGATACGATAGATAGTTAGATAGATTTGATAGATAAATAGATAGATTTGATAGATATATAACTTCCCAGACAGAGAATTACACCCATGGTAAGGTTCCCATAGGCAGTTGCGGCGCCAGGGGACGTGTATATGGCATGGATTTTAGGAACCGGGAGATGGAAAAAGATGCTTGGTCTGTCCTCCTACTTCAAATTTGGGGCACTGCGCGTGCAATCTACTGTGCCACCAGATATGAGTGGTGTGTTAAGTAGTACTATTCTGATCAGTTTAATACCTGTTACTCCTCCTATTGGGGGAGGTGTATATGGCATGGATTTTAGGAACCGGGAGATGGAAAAAGATGCTTGGTCGGTCCTCCTACTTCAAATTTGGGGCACTGCACGTGCAATCTACTGTGCCACCAGATATGAGTGGTGTGTTAAGTAGTACTATTCTGATCAGTTTAATACCTGTTACTCCCCCTATCGGGGGAGGTGTATATGGCATGGATTTTAGGAACCGGGAGATGGAAAAAGATTCTTGGTCGGTCCTTCTACTTCAAATTTGGGGCACTGCGCCTGCAATCGTGGCCGGAATTTTAGCCAACGGACATTTGGCTAACGGACATTTGTCCGAAACACAAGTGGCTGTCACAAAACAGTCCGTCCACGAGATAGATAGATTTGATAGATAGATACATAGATTAGAGAGATCAATAGATGCAATATACATTTGATAGATACGATAGATAGTTAGATAGATTTGATAGAT